>NC_069138.1:8157323-8242323 GCF_026914265.1 Mya arenaria | reverse complement strand
GGTCGGGTTACCAATCTAAGCGTATTAGGGGTGTTATTCAGTATTCGGGGTCATTATTTTGAGCAAACTGTTCAGGGAATTGTCCACGTTGCTTTAGAATGCAACTCTGACTAAACGAGCAATGGCATCCAGAATAAACAAATTAGGGGTCGAGTGGCCATCCTCAGCTTATTAAGGGTGTTATTCGGTATAAGGGATCATTACTCTGCGTAAACTGTTCAGGAGACTGTCCGCTTTGCTTCAGAATGCAACTTTGAATACATGAACAATGAAATTCAGAATAAACAAATTGGAGTTCAGATGACCATCATCAGCGTATTAGGGGTGTAATTCAGTATTCGAGGTCATTGCTGTGCGTAAACTATCTATTCAGAGAACTGTCCTCGTTGCTTTAGAATGCAACTCTTTCAGCATGAGCAAGGTTTTCCAGAACAAACAAATTGGGGGTCGGGTGACCATCCTCAGCGTATAAGGGGCGTAATTCGGTATTTGGGGTCATTGCTGTGCGTTAACTGTTTTTGGGACTGTCCGCGTTGCTTACGCAAGCAACGCAAGCTGCAAGAGGAATGTAATCCGGAATAAAAAAATCGGTGTCAGGTGACCATCGTCAGCGTATTAGGGGTGTAATTCAGTATTCAGGGTAATTGTTGTGCGTAAACTGTTCAGGGGAGTGTCCGCGTTGCTTTTGAATGCAACTCTGAATGCATGAGCAATGTAATGCAGAATAAACAAATTGGGGGTCGGGTTACCAATCTCAGCGTATTAGGGGTGTAATTCAGTATTCGGGGTCATTAATTTGAGTAAACTGTTCAGGGAACTGTCCGCGTTTCTTTTGAATGCAACTCTGACTGTATGAGCCATGTTACCCAGAATAAATAAATTGAGGGTCGGGTGACAATTCTCAACGTATTAGGGGTGTAATTCAGTGTTGGGGTCGTTGCTGTACGTACTTTGTTTAGGAGACTGTCGGCGTTGCTTCAGAATGCAACTGTGGCTGCATGAACAATGTAATACGGAATAAAAAAAATGGAAATGAGATGACCAACCTCAGCGTATTAGGGGTGTAATTTAATATTCGGGGTCATTGCTGTGCGTAAAATGTTCAAGGTACTGTCCGCGTTGATTATGAATGCAACTCTGACTGCATGAGCAATGTTTTCCAGAATAAAAAAATGGGGGACAGGTGACCATCCTCAGCTTATTAAGGGTGTTATTCGGTATAAGGGATCATTACTCTGCGTAAATTGTTCAGGAGACTGTCCGCTTTGCTTTAGAATGCAACTTTGAATACATGAACAATGAAATTCAGAATAAACAAATTGGAGTTCAGATGACCATCCTCATCGTATTAGGAGTGTAATTTAGAAATTGGGGTCATTGCTGTGCGTAAACTGCTTAGTGGACTGTCCACGTTGTTTTAGAATGCAACTATGGCTGCAAGAACAATGAAATCCGGATTAATTAAACTTATGGTCGGGTAACTAACGTCAGCGTGTTATTGGCATCATTCTGTATTCGAGGTCATTACTGTGGATAAACTGTTCAGGGGGCTGCCCTCGTTGCTTTAGAATGCAATTCTGGGTACTTGAGCAATGCAAGACGGAATAATAAAATTGGGGGTTTGGGTGACCATGCTCAGCGTATAAAGGATGTAATTCAGTATTTGGTGTGTTTGCTGTGTATAAACAGTTCAGGGGGCTGTCCGTGTTGATTTAGAATGCAATTCTGGCTGCATGAGGAATGTAATCCGGAATATAGTAATTGGGTGCCGGCTGACCATTCTCAGCGTATTTGGGGTGTTATTCAATTTTTGGCGTCATTGCTGTGCGTAAATTGTTTAGGGAACTGTCCCCGTTGCTTTTGAATACAATTCCAGCTGCATAATGATTGTTATCCGGAATAACAATGGGGGTCGAGTGATCGTCGTCAGCGTATTCGGAGTGTTATTTAGTAGTCATGGTCATTGCTATGCGTAAACAGTTCAGGGGACTGTCCGCGTTGCTTTAGAATGCAACTCTGGCTGCATGAGCAATGTAATACAGAAGAAAAAAATGGGGATCGGGTCACATTCCTCAGCGTATTAGGGATGTTATTCAGTTAATGGGTCTTTGCTATGCGTAAACTGTTCAGGGGACTGTCCGCATTGCTTTAGATTGTAACTCTGACAACATGAGCAACGTTATCAAGAATAAACAAATTGGGAGTCGGGTGATCCTCAGGGGTGTTTTTCAGTATTCGCGGTCATTGCTGTGCGTAAATTATTTATGGGACTGTCCGGGTTGCTTTAAAATGCAACTCTGGCTGCATGAGGAATGTAATCCGGAAGTAATATAATTGGGTGTCGCGTGACCATCTTCAGTGTATTACGGATGTTATTTACTATTAGGGGTCATTGCTGTGCGTAAACTGTTTTGGGGACGGTCCGCCTTGGTGAAAAATGCAACATTGGCTGCATGAACAATGTAATTTAGAATAAACACATTAGAATTCGGGTGACAATCCTCAGCGTATTAGGGGTGATATTCAATATTCGGGTTCATTGCTGTGCTAAAACTGTTGAGGGGACTGTCCGGGTTGCTTTAAATTGCAACTCTTGCTGCATGAGAAATGAAATCCGGATAGAAATGGGGGTCGGGTGACCACCCTCAACGTATTAGGGATGCTATTCAGTTATCGGGGTCATTGATGTGCGCAAATTGTTCAGGGGACTGTACGCGTTGCTTTAGAATGGAACTCTAGCTGTATGAGCAATGTTATACGGAATAAAACTTGCTGGTCGGTTGACCATCTTCATCGTACTTGGGGTGTTATCCAGTATTCGGGGTTAATTGCTGTGCGTAAACTTTTCAGGGGATTGTCTGCGTCGCTTTAGAATGCAACTCTGACTACATGAGGAATGTAACCCGGAATATTAAATTAAGGGTGGGATGACCATCCCCAGCGTATTAGGAGTGAAATTCAGTATTCGGGGTCTTTCCTGTGCGTAAACTGATCAGGGAACTGCTCGCGTTGCTTTAGAATGCAACTCTGACTGCATGAGACATGTAATCCGGAATGGAAAATTGTGGGATGGATGACAATCCCCAGCGTATTAGTGGTGTCATTCAGTTTTTGGGGTCTTTGCTGTGCGTAAACTGTTCAGGGGACTGTCCGCGTTGCTTTAGAATGAGACGCTGACTTCATGAGAAATGTGATCCAGAATAAACAAATTAGGTGTCGGGGGACCATCCTCAGTATATTAGGTGTGTTATTCAATATTCGGGGTCATTGTAAAGTTAATAACAAGTGGGCAATGAAATATAACTGAAGTTGTCTTTTGGCATTGACAGTTGCCAATTTCTACAAATTTTCTGTTCATATATTTCCCAGTTCATTATTCACATAAGTTATGAACAAAAAGTGGGAAATTGCATCTGAAAAGGTAGTTCATCTTACATACACGACAATAAGTGGAGTGGAAGCCTATGAAGCAACAAGACATGTACATGATAGTATCGTCGATAGTGTGGGCAATGCTACTAAGAAGGAGGCATACTATAACATGTTACCAGAATTACCAACATTGACTGATAATTGTGAAGATGACGACATTTAAACAACACCCTATAAATGTATAACTTATCAAAGTGTTTTTTAAAACATCAAGAGAAATACAATTGATTCGAAAACTTCAAAACCACATCATGGTGCATAGGGTGGGACTGATATAAGAGGAAATGCTGAAGATGTAAACAGTCTTAATCAATAATTAGTTGACTTTGTTAAGCAGCATATTGAGTCAAAACCGTTATTGGACTCACACATATCCAGAAAAAATTCCAAAAAGAATACTTAGCTCAAGATATTATGATAAAAAATATGGAACTGTACTACACACAATGCGAAAAGAAAATTGTGTCTCCGGCGAAGAAAAGCAAATAAAGCCAGATCTTCTGTGTGGGTTACAGTATGTGTTTCTACAAACAAAAATGGATCAAAGTTAATTATGTGAATTATATTAAAGAGAGCAAGCAGCTTGTAATAATGATGAAGTTGACCTAAATAATACTAAGAGTATCAGTTGAACAAAGTAAAAACAATAGAAGAAATGGAAAAGGACAAAGAGAGAGCAAAAGCTGACAGAAGTGTTTACGTTGAAACAATTGGCTTGCAGTCAGTTTGACAATTTATTCGTTGAAAGATAAGCAATTCTTTTGTCACTGACGAGATCCACAGCAAAATGAGGTTCTTTTGAGATAGATGCATTAACAGGGTTGTTTACAAAGAGATCTGCAAGAGCTTGTGTATATCGCTGACACTGAGTCAAAACAGAAACAGTATTTAACATCATCCTTTCTGAATACACTTTCAAATGTACAACATCTCTAAGCACTTAGAGAGTCACACATTTCTTCTGTCAGGACATTCTCAAATGGAATGGAATTCTGTTCACTCAACAAAAATTATTACACCTCCACTTCCGTTCCTTAAATATACTACCTTTCGGCAGTTGCGTTTATCAATCCACGGACGCAACATCTTCGGATATGTTCGGATCGCAATTCATCGCATAACGATATACATGAAAACTATTTATCTTGTTAATGTTTGTATTGTGTCAGCAGGTCCCGTAAAATATAAATCAACATTTAAGAATGTGTTAATTTATTATATTTTTATGTATTGTTGCCATAAGAATTCAATTTTACGTTTAAAAGTGATTTTAAGTGGTTGATATTTTCTTGCGTTATTTTGACGTCATTGGAAAAAAGGGTTCCGGTTACAGTCGGGTCGTTCTATTTACAGAATGGGTAAGAATGGATTACTGAAAGTTTATCTGAAATGAAAGTATTTTTTTAACAAATATTGAATGAAATTATGAACTATTGGTGTAAAATGTAATGACATCAATCCCGGAATTCATTCCTTAAATGAAACAACAAAAATAAAAACATAAGAGTTGTTTCCCTTGCAACGGAGTACACTAGTAAGTTTGGCAAGATAGACACACCCTTATATTGCGGTTCCAATGAAATAAATTCGGTAGACTTCAAGAAGTTTGTGAAAAATACTGTCTATACTTGAAGGCGTCAAACTCAGGTAAGCGCATAAAGTGGATGCTTGTTAAATGCACAACGTCATAGGACGACGAAGATACTCAAATTAAATAGATATGCGTCAACCAAAATGATCAGATTCAATTGTCATATCAGAAAGTTTTAATAGAGTTTTTTTTTAAAACAATAGCTTGATGCAATTTATATTTAGAACACAGCGAGTACTGTTTTGTGTACATGTATAAGTATACTTAGTGTGCATTGTTAACGAGTATAAAAATGAACAGAACAGAACGTTTATAGGGCATAAACATTAGAATGTTCGTAGCCAAAAAATAAGATAATATTTATATAAACTAAGTGTGTTTATCAAGGATTATTAGGTACCGCCTTGAAATGATCAGTTAAATATACTGATAAGATTTACTTGGGGGATTAAACCAGTTTACGTGCACAACCTCACTTTTATTCCAACAATCTAAAATTAAGTATGTTCACCACAGGAATTGTTTATCAATCTGCTGGATCACTGCCTTTAAATTAAACGGCACGCGCATAGGCAAAAGCGCTGTTTAGACACATCCAGCCAAGAAACAATACCCCTCACCGGCATGTACAAGACTGAATAAAGGTCATGCATTTTTAATATTTAATATTTGAATAAAAATAGAAGTTTCAACTAGCTATTTTGAGAGAAATAAGACGCGAATAGGTGCGTTTTTTTTGTAAACCTACATTTTGCCATGTCCGTTATTTTGATATTTTGAATGGATATTTATAATTTGAATGCGTGTTATTTCAAAATAGACATTTTTAATTCTGAGAACGTTCCCATTCTGTTTTTTTTTCATTTGTTGTATGAGTGTATGACTTATTGTCAACCTCTGATCATTATGTTGTGAGTAGTTAAATTATTTTAATAAATTTGAAATGTTACAGACAAATAATGCGATTCACTGGGCCTGATTTATCGAAACTTTCTAAGCTAAACAGGCTTAAGGAGCTTATTTCAATAAGCTTAAATACATACTTAAATTGAACTTTTAAAAAAGAATAATGGTCTTTTGTGATAATCATAAATTTAATTCCCATCTAAAATATAAAAGTTCTTAAAGATACACTCTCACAGACATACTATTTTTACAACTTTTTTATTTTGTGCCTTGGAAATGGCAAATTTTCGCGTAAATATCTGCAAACCAGTAATAAAAGATTGCTGACAAAAACTCAGATCGTTGATTTTCATATTTCCGTTCAAAAATTAATGTTTTATGGCTTAAACCGTTAAGATAAATGCATAAAATACCATTTTTTGATCTTGAATATAAAAATCTGCGATCTAATTTTTGTCAGCACTCTAAAATACCTGGTTCTCATGGATTTTCATAAAAATTGGCTCGTTTCAAAACAAAAAATAAAAAAGTTGTCAAAACGTTCAATCTGTGAGAGTGCAGCTTTAAAGAAGTTATTTAATGCAAATTTTTGAAAAACAAAAATAGCGAGTTAAACTTAATCCTGTTATAAGGGACTTAAGAAGTTTCGAGAAATGGGGCCCTGTTCAATTTTTGAAATTTAATCATGGTGTCATTTAGTTAATTAAATAAAAATGTGATTAAAGTATGTAAGATGTTTGTGCCAACTAGTTTTTTGTTTCAAGTTATGAAATCAGTATCGTATTTGCTACAATAAAATGTTATGTTAAATATAAATATTTCTAAACAAATTTTTGAAATATTTCTGCATTCATAGTATTTATCATTCACCTATCTGTTTGTTGTTTAAATATATCAGCTGCCGTTCAAACTTATTAAATATCACAAATATGATAGCTCTAAAACTAAAATTTTGTCTTTCAAGTTTAACTTTTGCTCAAGGCATCATTCAATAAATTAAGTGCAATTTTGAATAGTTACTTATAATACGCACACCGGTCCTCACAAATAAGGAGTGTCTTTTGAACATTTAACAAACAATTACATTCCGTAGACAAGAAAATGAGAAAACAGTTAACATAAATTGACATAGTTATATCAGACTGGCTTTAAATTGACTATTATTTAAAATCAATACATATGCATGTATAACAAATATATATTTTGAGTGATAAACCGTTTAATACTTACTTAATAATGCATTTATGGAAAATATGAATTACTGATAGCAAGATTGTAACCGTGTATTTAATAGCTGAAAACGCAAAAACATATTAAATGATTGGGGAATGCTAAAAGATTTACTGCGATCTACTTTCAGCTCATAAGGAAGAAATACCGTGTTTTCTGCGCCTTTCTTTCAAATTGAACTCGTAATCCTTCATAAGAACCATTGTTTTTAACAATAATACATCCGTTTTGGTTTATTTAAACAATTGTATTAACTGTAGTAAATCTAATTTGGGAATAAGAGTGCATCTTTAAATGGATTTTAAGTGCTCACTTATGAAAAGAAATAGAGATGTCCTCGAGTTACAACTTGGTGAAACAACAATCGATCACGTGACTATTTACACAATGGCAGCTACAAGTGTTCAATGATGGCTCGTAATATTGTTCAGAGAATACAGGACGTATTATACCAGGATTTGCAATTAAACACTTAGGCCAATGTTGTCACTTTTATAAAGTTGGTTTTGTTGTTGATTCTGTTTTTTTCGTTTATGTCATTGATGTAGTTGTTGTTGTTGATAGTGTTGTTGTGATTACTAATTTGTCATTAGATCAGAGAAGATAAGAGAAATCACCAAAATAAATTAATATAATTATGACAAACACCTAAGAAACGTTCAGCTACTCATCAAAAATGTTCAGCGGCTTTAGTACTTTTTTTCTCCAAAATTCAGAATAATTCTGATTGGAACGTTTACTACTAACACAGGTACTTCATTTTAGTGCAAAAAAACACAAAAAACAAACAGATTACACTGTCAAACATACAAACGCATGTTAAAGTATAGAAGACACTGTCGAAAGAAAAACGCGCAAACAAACAGATTACATTATATAGTATACAAAACAACCATGTGCAAAGGTAAAGACTACGTTATTGATCAAACACACACGTGCAAATGTATAGATGACCTTTATTCATACTTTAAATATTGAACATGTACCTGTCTACGAAATCAATAAATCGTGTTTTTGTTCTGTTGAACATTCATCCAAATTCTTATGTTTGGCCTTTTTAAGTAATACATTTTATACATCACTTTTGATAAAGGTCCATACATGGTGTGGGCGCATACAGGGATAGCCGCGTTGAGAAAAATAGTTTCACATCGAAAAGGACAAAAGTTATAGGTAATAGACAAACTTGATTTTTATTTATTTGAGAAATTGTCAAAACGTAATTGCTTGCCTTTGATCTTATATTAATAAAGCATATGCATTATTTTTACTACTCTTCAGGCACGAAGATGCTATTTCTGATATATGTTCTTGCTGTAACTGGGACATGGCGCGTTGGTGTCAATGGTTCTGCAAACAAAGAACAATTTGTGTCTCAGTTTACGCCGCCATTATCTCTGGTCTTCTGTTCCGGGACGAAATGCGCTGATACTGATAGATCTGTTCATCAGGAGCAACCTGTGTCCAAATGTACGCCAATTCAGCCGCTTGGTTTCTGTTCTGAAACAAATAAGGATAGTGCAGATAACTCTGTTCTCCAGGAACCTGTCTTGAACGTTCCAGCTCGCAACACACCCGTCTCACCACGCTCGTCTTGGGATAACGTTTGTGCGAAGATATGCAACTGGTGGAGTTGCACCACATATGTTTGTCACAATGGTGTTTGCTGTACACCCGGGAGCCCGAAAAGCAAATGTTGCCCATATAGCCATCCAGTTTGTATTGCAGACCGATACTGTTGCAAAAAAGGTTACTCTAAAGTGTGTGGTGGAAAAACCTGCTGCAAGAAGAATACGAATTGTTGCGGATCCAATTGCTGTACCTATCATCAGACTTGCTGTGGAACAAACGCGTGTTGTAATAGGGGTGACAAATGCTGTAAAGATAGTTTGGGTCATAGATCTTGTTGCGATGAGAAGCACACGTTTTGTTGTGAACAATTGGGCTGCAAAACACTTTGTCCCTCAATATTTGATGCGGTGCCATGTAATGGGGACTTAAGTGCAAATATAGACAGTCAAAGTGAAACTTATGATTTTGTTAAAGCAGACATAACTTCGGGTTCACCAAAGGTATTATACAGGTTGCTGCGTAAAACCGAAATCCCCGCAAGAATAGTGGCAAAGGATGCGGGAAGTACAAAAAGGGTTCAGTCGCATGTTCTTTGTGGATCCAGAAAGAAATACGTTTCCCAATACATTTCGACAACAACCGATCTCCAATGCGCCCTGAGGTGGTACCACACGAGTCTAAATGGAGGGATAGTAAAGATAGATGTATCCAAGTTGCCGAAAACTGCCAGAATCATTGATTTAACGGACCCTAATATACGCAAACGAGATCTTACAAACCCTAAGGCCGACTATTTTGCTGCACGTATGAATGAGGTTCTTGTGGCCTTGCCTAAAGGCGCATCAATGTCGGGAAAGATTATATATCCTCCAAGATCCAAGGATAAAGAATATGTCTGAGTTTTGTAAAAGTTTTCGACTTTCATTTATTATATATACTGAAACTTTCACAATTTTAACGTTTTCATCAGTCGCTACAAAAGATTTATCAATAATGGCAAAACTAATACGCGTATTTACGGTGTATTTCATTCCAGTTTTAAATGCAATGTTCGGAGAGTAAAATTCAATTCGAATATTTGTTATCACTTCGATGTTGTTGATTTTTTTCATTGAAGTTCAAACACACCATGACAAGAAACCAAAACTTTATTGCGAGTGTACTGTCCAAGGTGCGTGCTTTTCAGTATGTTGCATGATACGCAGAATGGGTCAGGGATGGTTAAAATATTATGAGCATAATATGGAGGGTTCAAACACAGTTAATAAATCTCATTGGTTTATGTGAATTTTGTTCACGAAACTTGACACTGCTTCTGCCATCTATGATCTTTAACAATACCAATGGATTTACCTGAATGAAATTAACCAAACTTGTAAAATTCATTCTTTGTGTGAATAAACTTGTGTACACTATTGTTTTGCTGTATTTGAGCAGGTGCGAGTAAATGTTTAAATCCTATTGGATAAAACAACCTATGTGCCATTCATTCATTTCTCCATGAAGCATTCGTGTAATCAAAACAGCTTATTTATATTCATAACCGTACTACTTTCTTTTTAAAACCTATGATGTCAAGTCATAGTGGGAGTTTGTTTACATTAGTTAGCGCATTTGATATATGTATTTCCTTCGGTGTGTAAGCAAATTAGGTGTAATTTTTCAGAAAATTCATCGATGAAACGCAGAAAAATAATGTTCATTTATTAAATACATTTGTTCATATGTCAAAATCTTGATTAATTAAGGTTGTGAAAATCTTCTTGTAGGTGCTCTTGAACATGTAGGTACCCGCACAAGGTAAAAGTGAAGTTAGCGGCAATTTATCAAATCTGTTCGTAAAATTTACCTTTATAGTTAGGGTGAATGACTCTCGCATAAGTTACTACCCCGCCTTCCCCCGCCCCCGTTTACCTTGCACGAGCATATTGTACCTGTACGAGGTATATGTAGATCATATAGTTCGCATCTATCTTGATACCGAATATGACGTAGAACACGTGGTACACGTAACAGTACAACTAGCGTTCCAGAACATCTCGATTATCTTTTATTTTATCTTTGACTCCCCTTTAACGACGAGTGACATATTGATTTTGCAATAAATCCAAATATGCTTTTTATAATTTAAAAAAAACATGTTTATTGACTAAAACCTAACATAATATAGCTCGCCATTGTCACAATAATGAATCAATTCTGACAAAGCTTGTTCTTTGGCCTGAAATGTAAATAAACGGAATGTAATGGCTATGATGACAGTCAGGAGCGTTGCTAGACCAGAATATGCAGGCCCGGATTTCCCACATCCGTGTTGATAGAGAATTTAGTGCATATAAAGACCAGTGGACCCCGTCATGGTCGAGCATGCTTTTCTCTGAAGAGATCTGTTGGTTTTTGTTGACCTCGCACGTTACACATCTTTAGCATATGCCGACTACCCTTCAATTTTAAACGCTTTCTGTAACTGTTTGATAATACCATTTATGGCATAATGTGCAGGCTCGGACCAATAGTTCCTAACTTGAGCTACGCCAACGACAGTGATTTTAAACATCAAAACAAAAATCTGTCCTTTATCGTGCTTACTCACCTGTATGTGTATTGCTGGTGTAATGCTTCATTTCACGCTTTTAGTGGCGTAGCTACATATAGGCTTTGTAGGCTTGGGCTTACAATTTTTTGGAGAATGACAAAATTAGATAACTAAAATAACCAATATAAACTAATAGATACTAATTTAACCAATGCAAGTTTGATGCTTATTTAAACTACGTTCAAGGTGCATTCCTTAATTTTATTTTAATAATTCCATATATAATTAAGTTTGTGTAATTTGCATATTTTACAAAAGGAATATTCAGATAAGTAATGCTAAATTTATATGCCTAGAATAAAGAATTATAACCAAAGTACAAAGGGTCACAACATATCTTCACTGATACACCACATAACTAAATCCCTACGAAATAGTGAACACATACTATGAGCATTTATTAAATCCAACAGCGCTTTCAGAATCTAATCAATAAAAGGTTGAGATGCAATTCTCACACATTAAATTCATCACGCCCCCCCCCCCCCAACTAACCCCCACAAAAAAGAAGAAATAAGGATTCAGAATGTTTTTACGAAAATCCTGAAGATCTTTCTCTCTGAAATTTAAAAAAAATTTTGGTTGCTCTTAAACCGTTACAAATGGAAAACGACAACACTAGATCATTCTAAACATTTTCTGATAAACGAATTCTAAAATTATCATAGTTAAAACCATAGTTTACAATAGTTTACTTTGATAAATATATATAATCTAACAATATAACTAGATTATTAAACAGTGACGTACCGATTCTGTAATACACATATATGAAACACATGTTAAGTAATTACCTTACCATTCCTATATACTGTAACGTGCGACATAACAAACACCAACGGATCCCTTCAGGGAAAGGCATACTCGACCCTGAAGGGGTCTACTGGTCTTTATATACAGTAAATATTAGATCCACACTGAACCCGGGCTTTGCTAATTTGCATATTACCAACCAAGTTAACATACATACGAACATAAGAACGTACTTCCGTCTATAACGAAATGTTAGACTATGAACGCACATCCGCCGCATACAACGATCAGTTACATTACTTTCCCCTCCGAGAAGACTCGTCCCGAGTCTTGGTCTTGGAGACACGTGGGTAAGGCAACTCCGATCCGGCAGTTTTCTTTATCCCACCACTGCCACCATTTGTAACGTGCGACGTTAAAGAAGCCCAACAGATCCATTCAGAGAAAACCGCTCGACCCTGAAGGGGTCCGTCCACTGGTCTTTATATACAATTAATTATCAATCCAGACAGAGCCCGGGCTTTGCTAATTTGCATATTACCAACCAAGTAAACATACGTACTATAAACGTCTATAACGGTACGTTATACTATGAAGGAACATCCGCCGAACAAGCGGACCGTTATAATGAAACGCCGTCCAATATTGATGACCATATCATTTAAAACCCCTCCAATGCTGATAAGCGACAGACTGACGGAAGGTCGCCCGCACATATGACGAACCGTCATTGTGATAAATACCAGTATGTCATGGTCACCGCATGAAGGCTCGGCAACAATTATATTTCAGTCATAACATAATCATATATCAACAGCTGCTGTCGGAAGGTTTGAAACATAATTAGATGAAAGAAATCCGATATCAGACATACCGCACCGACGATGACAACTCCACGCTTACAGCTACTTATTGAACTCAGTCTTTATTTCCAGATAAATTCAAAAGACGTTATCAATCTGCTGGGCCATTTCTCGGATATGACTGACTTCTGTAAACAAACATCCATTATCTTTTGTTCATACTTTGTTTATGGCGTTCATTCATTGTATATAAAGTGCATAATTTGTATTTTATGTGAACACTGCGTATGCAATCGTCATGTCTTGTACACAGCGAGCATACACATTTAGCGTACATACTTCGTACACGACGTGCACACTTGCGTGTAAGGAGTTTGAATGCTACGTGTACAGTTTGTGGTTAACGTGAATACATTGTAGACAAGGTGTAAACTTTGTAGTGTAGCTTGCATATTATGTAAACCACATGTATACTTTATGGTATTCTTTGAATTATGATATTTCATACCATACACGTAAGTATGCTGTGAGTTATAATGCTTCATACCATACGCGTATGTATGCTATGAGTTATAATGCTTCATACCATACGCGAATGTATGCTATGAGTTATAATGCTTCATACCATACCCGTCAGTATGCTATGAGTAATAACGCTTCATACCATACACGTACGTATGCTATGAATTATAATGCTTCAGAATAATCACGCCAGTATACTATTATTTATAATTCATCATACCATACACGTAAATATGCTAGGTGTCATAATACATCATACCATTCACGTAAGTATGCTATGAGTTATAATGCTTCATACCATACGCATAAGTGTGCAGTGAGTTATAATGCTTCAGAATATTCACGTTAGTATGCTTTGTGTAATAATGCATCATACCATTCACGTAAGTATGCTAAGAGTTATAATTCTTTATACCATACACGTAAGTGTGTTGTAAGTTATAATTGTTCATACCTTACACGTTAGAATGCTATGAGTTAGAATGCTTCATACCATACACTTTATTATGCTATATTTACACATCAACTTGATGAGCGCAACATCCTCGGATATGTTCGGATCGCGAATTATCGTGTTACAATGTACATGGAAATTGGTTATCTTGTTATTGTTTGTATTGTGTCAGCAGGTCCAATCGGTTTAATTAATACATACATTAGCTATGCATATTGTTTATTTGTATTAGTGGGAAAATGAGATTACCTACTCGAAAAGTGTAAATCCTATTTGTCCCTGAGCCAATAAAAACATATACAGGAAATGACCCCTACACGGAGATAAACAGGAGATGCACAACAGGGGATTATCATGCCAAACATTTCTTAAACTATGCCTTTAAGACTATTTAATTATTAGCCATACTTGAGTAAAGCTGTTTGTAAAGGAAACGTTGGTTGACATGACTTGACTTCCTAAAATCTTGAAATCTCGATCGTCTCTAATTAACTTACATCTTATCATCAATGTCTCTTTGAAGTCTATAATTTTTCATATACAATGACAATTAATTAAATCCATTTTTCACACCATTTTATAAGAAGTCGTTATTTATCACATAACATGTACCCAAAATGATATAAATTAACATTTTAGACACAAACAATGAGCCAGATGCCTTTGGAACATGCTATACAATTTCGTGCCATGTCATTGCAAATGGAAGTCAACTGGAATGAAACATAATTAAACTTAGATTGTGCACATACTTATGCATACGGTTTCTTACTCAATGAAGCCAAATGTATAATTATATGCAAAAGCACAAAGTGATGCTGGCATTACTAAACATGATTAAGTGCCATCATGGTAAAAACATACATTTACTACAAACAATACATGTTTTCATAGCCTTGTGTGCTGTTTTGTGCTGCATGAACAGAACTGATTGTGAAAACAGAACAATTTGTGTGAACATGTAGAAACCATGGATAATATGTTAGCATACTAAGATGTAACTTATGTAGGTATTGTCGGCAATGGGATCAAGGAGTCTTTGTTTTTTTTTCAGATCACCAAAAGTTGACATTAACTTAATGACGCCTGATCAGATGGCATTACTAACTAGTTGATTGACAGTCCTTTCTAGCTAATGCAAAGGCTAGCTTAAAGCTAGACCGCCTGGTAGTGTTCTGAATTGGTATAAGTTTGCTGAAATTATTTCTTTAAAGGAACCAAAAGCACAATACATTGCGACAGTCCTTTCTAGCTAATGCAAAGGCTAGCTTAAAGCTAGACCGCCTGGTAGTGTTCTCAATTGGTATAAGTTTGCTGAAATTATTTCTTTAAAGGAACCAAAAGCACAATACATTGCGATGTTTGGAAATCCATAAATTTTGGTTCCACTGCTTTATAGCTGAGTTTTACTTATTTGACAATGATTGTGACACTGTTAAATAAACTTATCAGTCATTATTATATTAATTGTAATATTAATTCTTCCCAATAGTCCATTCAACACTGGGTCAGCAGAACATCAGAGTATTTCAAGCCATGTGGCGCATAAAAACATGTCTGTGCTCACCATTATGGAAAAAAATCTGCTGCTAATGTAACTTTGCGCCTACTTCATTTTAAATAATGATTGGGTGTAGACAAAAGTTGGTAAGTTCGATATGTTTATTCCTGCATAATTGCACACACAATTATCAACTCGAATATAGCTGTACAGATGTGAAGGACGATGAAAGATGAAACGTCCTGCAATTAACAAATAACAATGTCTCAGAATATGATATATATTATCGAATCACATATTTTCTTACATGATGTATTGTAAACAATGACGACAACGTTAGAACTATCATGGTGTGAAATATACATTTAAATAATGAATATGCCCAGGGTGAGTGACTGCATTGCGTATATTCTAAATAATAGAATAAACCAAAACAATAAACAATACTAATACAATACTTACAAAGTATTTGGTACTCTAGACTTCACCTTCCAACACACTCGCTACACCTCTCTCCGTGACCTCTGTGAAATGTTAAACTGTAGCTGTAAAGAACCATGGATTTGTTAAAGTGACAATAAAGATGATGTGAAACTGTCAAGAATGAATGAATGTTAATGATAATGTTAAAACGATATTCAAACAGCCCGCAAAAATGTCAAAGACGAAACCTAAATTATTCATCACGAAAAAAGACCTAAATACAACAACACACAAACGCTACATCCTACTAATATTATCTCTACATCCAGATAAATGTCTTAGCAATCTATTGCAATATAAATCTATGATGCAAAAGCTTCTAAAGAGCTGATATAGCTCGATCCTTTCGACTACTGTAAATATTAATCTGTACTTTTTAAATGAAACAGAAAAAAGGGGTTCTTCTAATGAACCCAAAGTAAAACTAACTAAGGTAGCATTATACTATAAAATATCACCATGTTGCACTAAATCATGTGAAGTCTGCTATCCTAATAACATCATCATCAGTTTTAAACAGGAAATTACCATATATGTCATATTAAATGAGTTTGACTCGTGTCTTTTTCAGACTTCAACATGCTTCAAAAGACCCATTTAAGTACCTTTTTTAAAACTCCTCTAATTTCAAGTAGAATTATGAAATAATGATGCTGTAGCATAGCTGTAAACACCACCTGCTGTGTAAGTAAAAAAATGCCCAACTGAATACACGCATTTACTTCAATGTATCAATAAACAACGTTCCGCAATTTTAATTGATCTCACCAAATGTATTCAAAAGTGTATTTTTTCAGTAAACGCTTGGATGAGCAGGTGCATCTAAAAAGCGGCTTTATAAATGCTTTACATCATTTGTTTTTAGTTGAGGGCTAAGGCCCATTGTTTATGTCACACTGTTGACAAATATACCCTAAAAAGACAACAAGCAATTTTAATTAGGACATGCACAATTAATAGGACATTTAAGGTATGCATATAATATGTTTAACAATGTAACAGTAAACACATCCGCATGAAATTCTGATGAACAAGTGTGTGTAACCGGGTATACGATGTATATAGCGGCACTTATACTGTCTCGCTATAGAGCTAGCTTTTATAGCGACGCGGTAGAGTGTCCGCCTGCAGAGCGAGATGTCGTGGGTTCGAACCCCGACAGGTGCACATAGCAATTTGTGCAGTCTGTTACATTTATTTGTAGAAGGTGGTGGTAAACTCAACACTTCTCAGGGTTCTACTGTTTATTACCAGTATGTAGAAATAACCAGTATGTAGAAAAAAACAGTATGTAGAAAGAACCTATAAATATAATATATACGTAAATATAATATAATACAATAAGCAAATGTTTAAAATACATTATACAAGGTACAATACAATGGCCACGTGTTTGAACAAAATAGAAGCAAATACAAAACGGGTTTAATTATTATTTAGATATTAATTAATACAAACGAACGACTAATAGTAATCTATGTAATTATATATAATAACTCACCAGGCTGTGAAACGATACAATCATTTAAATAAGATTCAGACAGTTATGTTGAAACTGAATGTATTAACTATATACGGACAACTTTGCAGTTGTGCGTTTAGGTTGGGAATGATTAGAGAAACCTAGAAAATTAGTAAGGGCGGTGGGATAAAAATAGGAGAGCCAATGAAACTGTTAGTTAAATATAAATATACCCGTTTGACCACTTTCATACATAACCTCATACACTCATTTACATAAACATGAGAATCACATGGACAAACAAGTGACAATAACAAACAGGACAGTTGGGGTGGAGTTATAGTTGAAATTGGCCTATTCTACACACTCCCCCTCTTAGTTGAAAATGTCTCCGACATTCTTAAATGAAATTTTTTATTAAGATGAGTGTTAACATAAAGTTAAAAGTTGATGAACCTGGTGTTACCTGAAAATTCATAAAAAGGGCTTCACACTGAAAAATAATCTATCAATGTTAAACATAATATTTCTAAAAGATGAACATCTAATATGACATGAAAGTGAAATCACGTCAAGTGAAAAATATATGAAAACAATAATGAGAAAATCATTCCTCACTGAAAAAGATGTATAGGTGAAAATTATTTTGCAACAATAAACACATACAAAACATAATAAATGATAATGATCCCATCGTAGGGTTGTCAGGCCTACGATCAGCACCACTGCCCAGTATCTGCCAAGAAATACATATATATGTGAAAACCGTATGTAACTTAGCACAAAGCAAGAAAGATAAAAACAGTATCAAGACAAAATAAACAGAATTGCAGCAATGAAATATCAATGGCTTCAACACTGCAAAGAAATAAAAACATACCACTGTGTTCAGAATTAGAACAGTAGAAAACACTAAATATATATAACCACGTCTTCCGCTATCTGTGAAGATACCCACTCTCCGTACCGCTCTGGTGGACGCCTGGTACGCCTCGGCCTGGGAGTAGGCACCGGCGGGGTCACTGAAATAGAAGAGGGGACAAGAGAGGGGGCATTGGGACTATTTAGTGAGTTTATGGGGGATTGAATGGAGCGACGTGATAGAAAAGAAGCAGAAGATGGGGTATTGCCATAACTGACGCTTGTGGGTGGTTCAGGAGCGGGTTGATGGCCTCTTCGTTGTGGAATGATGTAGACGGAAGTCTCAGATGAGCTTGAATCTGCGTCATACTCAGATGATGGGGACGGTGGAGGACGGGATGTTCTAGTCCGCTTCTTGGGGACAGGAGTGACGGTGACGTCTTCCGGTTCCGGAATGGAGATAAACGGCAACAACATGTTTCGATGTAGGGTACGTATGGGACCTTTTCCGGTTTCCAACTGGACCTTGAAGACCGGCTGATCTGGAAAGGGGATAACAATTATGGAGTATGGATCCTTCTCCCATTTGTCTGCCAACTTCTGGCGACCTTGCAAATTGACTTTCCGGACAAGAACTACATCACCGACAGAAAGTTTATTCTCCCGAACTCGCTTGTCATACTGGACCTTGTTCTGATTGGCACGTTTCTTCGCCGCTTCACCAGCAACACGGTAGGCGTATTGGAGACGCTCTTGGAGGCGAGAAACATATGACGTATGGGACTTGGCACCTTCATTGCCAGGAGAAGTACCTAGAAAAGCATCGACAGAAAGACGGGGATGCCACCCAAACATGAGAAAGTGAGGGGAATAGCCCGTAGAACTGGATTTGGTGGCGTTGTATGCCTGAACCAAAGCGGGAACAAACTCCTTCCAATTACCCTGATGGTCATCGCTCTGTGTCCCTAGCATCCGCATGAGCGTGCGGTTAAAGCGTTCCGCAGATGGATTACCCATGGTATGAAAGGGAGTAGTACGGGTCTTCCGGACACCTTCGATGCGACACAGCTCTTTGATGACCCGGCTCTCGAAATTGCGACCTTGATCTGAATGTAGCTGTTTGGGAAAAGAGTAATGAACAATGAATTGCTCGTAAAGAGCCCGCGCAGTGGTGACAGCTTTCTGGTTTTTGCAGGGAATAGCTTTGGCATACAGAGTAAAGTGATTGGTAATGACCAGAACATCTTCATATCCACCTTTCGACCTATCCAGCTTTAGAAAGTCAATACAGACAAGCTGCATCGGTCTCGAGGTTTCAATGGGAACAAGGTTAGCCCTCGGAACAACTGGGGTCTTACGACAAACACATGCACGACAGAAAGAAATACGACGGTCGAAATCAGAATCCATGCCAGGCCAGTAGAAACGCTGACGAGCGAGCCAAAGAGAGTTCTCCTTGCCAGGATGACCAACGTCATCGTTAACACCACGAAAAGCTAAAGTTCTGTGAAAAGAAGGAATGACAAGCTGCTGGACTTCATCACCATCCAAAGAGGCGGTTCTAACTAAGACACCATTATCTAGTGAAAGACGCGACAAGTCACGAAGTAGGGATTTGACATCTTTCGACGTCTCCTCCCCCCTCGGACGAGAACCGGAACGTAGGATGGAAATGACCTTGGAAATGTCAGGGTCGTTGGACTGTTCTGCCTTCCAATCTACAGGATTGATTGCTGGAACAGGAGGAACAACATCTTCACTGGCCAGGTGAGGAGCCGTTACACCAGACAAACATTCAACCGGAGAAACTGAAACAGAAACGCCAAGACAAACAGCTTTGATCTCTTCTGAGAACAGATGGGGCTTACGACTTAATCCGTCACAATCTGAATTAAGTTTGCCTGACTTATATACGATATCAAAATCATATGCAGACAAAGCTGCAACCCAACGATGACCTGTAGCGTCTAACTTTGCAGATGACAATATGTAGGTCAAGGGGTTGTTGTCAGTCGTGACTTCAAATTTGTTTTCCAAATCTGCTCCTAAACCAGACCCACTTGCGTCAGTATGGACTTTTAAGGGTTTAGAGAAATCAGCAAAAGCAAGAACAGGAGGAGAAGAGAGTTTCTCCTTAAGAAGATCAAAAGAAGACTGCTGGGCGTCACTCCAGACCCATACAACAGGATTTTTACGTTTTGATTTGGATTTAGATTTTGAGTGTGTTTGACCATGACCTTCAAGAAGTGAGTTTAAGGGTTGGGCTATTTTTGAATAGTCTTTGATAAAACGGCGGTAAAAACCAGCTGTTCCTAAAAAGGTACGAAGTTGTGAGATATTCTCGGGAACAGGCCAATCAGTAATGGCAGAAGTCTTCTCGGGATCAGTAGCAATGCCTTGTTGGGAAATGATGTGACCTAGATAGGAGACGGAGGATTTGAAAAGCTCACACTTAGAACCTTTTAGCTTCAGACTATGAAAAGAAAGCCGTTGAAAAACATTCTCCAACCTGGTCAAATGCTCCTCGAAAGTCTCGGAAAAAATCAAAATGTCGTCTACAAAAACTAAACATTCCCGGAGAAGTAAATCGCCCATAGTTATCTCCATCACACGCTGAAAACTAGCACCCGAGTTAACTAAACCGAAAGCCATGCGATTGCACTCGTAAAAGCCGAGGTTTACAACGGAGAAAGCCGTAAACTGCTTCGAATCCTCTTCCATCTCCACTTGCCAGTATCCGGACCGAAGATCAAGTTTAGAAAAGAACATAGAACCGACAAGTAGATCCACCGTATCATCAAATCTAGGAAGCATATATGCGTATTTCCTAGTACGGGAGTTAAGCATGCGGAAGTCAATGCAGAATCAAAGGGAACCATCTTTCTTACGGACAAGCACAACATTGGAAGAAAAGGGACTTTGGCTTTTACGAATAGCACCACAATCCAACATATCTCTGAGATGTTGCCGGACCTCTTCATACATCCCTGGAGGGATCTTTCGGTAAGGCTGCTTAAATGGCGTGTCGTCTGAAAGGACAATCTTATGACGATTGATGTTGGTGCAGCCAATGTCTACAGGACCAGTTGAAAAAATGTTTTCTAGTTCCCAAGGACCTGGCGAACACGAAGGAGCTGATCTGAGGACAAGTTCTCCGTGTCAATCTTCACACTAAAATCATCAACAGAACTGTCAGAAGGTTTAGATGAAGGAGAAGGAAAGAAGATGAGAGATTATCTAAGACATTCACTTCATTGACAACACAAATATCAGACTTGGGCCGAATGAAAATGGGCTTAGCAGTCATGTTACACACACGAACTGGGATCTTGGCATACTTGCCTTGCTGAGGAATAGAGACCACCTGAGGGCGAACGAGATATGATGAAAATGCACCAGAATTCTCTGTCACAACCTTCTGGGCCTTGTCTAAGCCTCTAGCAATACCATTGATGGTCACAGTCTCATATGAGAGCTATCTCGATGCTGTGTTCATTTGTAGACTTTACAGGAATGGGATTGCAGACAAGTGTGTTAAAAACAAATTGCCAAACTTGTTTGCGGAGGCGGCCGCCACCGACTTACAACACCGAATGATGTTTGTTCCTAAAATAATTGGACAATGTTGATTGCTCTGTGTATCAGGAACAACAAGAACAGGAACTGGTAGTTCAATGTTGAATTCTGGAATAACAGCAGATACTTCAATGTAACCAAGTATATCAAGTGAATGACCACTGGCAACAAAGACATTCAAATCAACACCAAAGTCTTTTAAATTAAGCAGTGATGGCTTATCAGGTAAAGACTGGTAAAAAGAATTGGAAACTGTTGAGACCATGGATCCAGTATCCAGCAATCCTGTTGTATGAACTTTGTGAAAGATCACAGAACAAATGTTGGAATCTCCAACAACTCTATCAAATAAAGAGCTATGGTGGCCTTTGGGGGGCACCACCTCTGGTTGGCCAGTTGCAGAGGCAGTTAGTAGTTTGGGTGGTTCGCACTCTGGTTAACACCCATTTCCATGTCCACGCCATTGTCGTCTGTTGCCACGAGCCGGCTGGTTCTGTGACGAAGTATTGGACTGAAAGGGCGGGGATTGAAATGAGGGTGGGGGCGTACTGAAAAGTGAGTGCGGGTAAGAGACCTCTGGTGTGGATGACACAGATAAACTGTCAAGTCGTTGCAAGAGAATGTTGAACTTCTTGTCGACGCTAGACTGGAGGCTGCTCATCTTAGGGTTGATACGGTGCTCTAAATCAACCATCTGTTGTTGAGTATTAGGAGAGTGAGAAGTAGAAATATGCTGAAGATTGGACTGGGGTTTGGACTTGGGATTGGGAGGTATTATCTCCCTTTCCACTTGCCGAACATCCCGCAGAAAATTATCATAACCTGTGGAAGCATCCAACTTATGACGAGTACTTCTCTTGAGAGACTCAGAATATAGACCTGACCAAAGCCGTTCACACAGAAGTTCATTGCGCCCAGAACTAGGGACATGACCACCTGCAAAAGCTAATTCTAGTATTGCTTCAATGCGACAACCAAAAGCGGTAACAGACTCCTCTGGCTTCTGCGTAGCGTTAAAAAACTCACGCATAGACACACCCTGTCTAGCTGGATCCGCAAAATTGACCTCAAGTTTCCTGAAAATATCATCAGCATTGGCATTATCACCAAGTGATACGACAAGGCGTCTGGCAGTGCCACGAAGAGAAGCTCTGATGGCTTGCATTACTTGAGAATCTGGCAAAGACGAATCACGTCGGAGACACCGGACTTCATGCTGCCATTCATAGTAGCTGATCTCATTCTTTGGGACGGGATCATCACCAGAGAAGAGAGGGATCTTTGGTGTTCGAGCAGTACCAGCAACAGCAGGGTGGTATGTGAACAGAGAAGGGGTAGAAGTTGCAGTGACATTCTGAAAGAAAGGGGTGGATGGGGGCTTATGGTCAGTTAAAGTTGGAAAAAATGTCTTAGGCTTAGCACCTGTGTCAGTCTTGGGTGAGAATGTGTACTTCTTGGATAAAATTTCCAACATGGCCTCTTCCGTCATCTGATGAAAAGGTTCTTCACCACCAGTGGCCTGCATTTCTGGATCTGGATCATCATGATCAGACATGGTGGACAACAACAACAACCACAACAATAGCAACAACAACAATCAAATGGGGAAAAATAAAAAAAATCAATTAAAAGCACAAAATGAAATGAAAGACAATGACTTCAAATGTGTAAAATAAAATGAATGAAGTGTGTAATATGAACTAAGTTTAATTAAATTTTAATCAAACCAGAAAAAATCAAAGTTGGATTGAATTGAATTTTATTTAATTTATTTGAATTAATTTGTGAATTAATCGGGATTTAATATTTCAAAGTGATTTACAATGTGATAAATTGTAACCTGAAAATTAAAGTTTTTATTTTTGAATTGAGAGGGCAAAAATATTTTATCAATTATATGAACACAAATAAATGAACAACAGCATACAATAACTTTATTTCACAAAGTCAATAACTGAAAATCACACTAAGTTAAATAATTAACTATTCAACTAATAATTATCTAAGTATAAAATACCCAAATAATAAATGAAACAACTATAAAATGTCTCAAGTTGAAATCAGCAACCAATACACATCACATGGAATGTCACACCTGGGATGAAGATCTGTTATGTAAACAATGAATAGTAGTTTATTGAATGGTCAATGAAATTCCCATGTATAGTAAACAGCTGGCTGTGTGAACACAATGTAGGTCACTAAATTGAGGTGATCAATACACAATGACAGCTATCTAAAAAGTAAATGAAGGAATGCATTGTTTACACGCAAATACTGACAACCGGAATACTGATAACAATCTGGAATACAGTGTGTAATCTGGAAAAAATGTGTTATTAGAAAATGGCAATGTACATGTAAACAAAAATAAGCTGCACTGAAATGGGGAAAAAAATATTTGTCAACAAATTGTAAAATATGTGGTAATAGGGAAATCTACAATGTACACAGTATATGACTACTGCAAAAGTTGTCTCTGGAGCTAAAAAATTGAAAATATGTTATGACACCGGAAACTGTCAAATCTACATGTATATATCACTGACTGATATATGGCTCAGTGAAAATGCTGAAAATGGATAAAACTATGTCATAGTACAAATAAACACGGGAACATAACAGGACATGTACACGCAAACAAATATGTCTCAATCACACACACAACTCTCTCTGGCACCTGGAAATATGAGTTAATATATACTGATAAGTGCAATTTATTTATGCGCAAAATGACATGCAAAAAGAAAATGCTAGAAAAGGGATATATGCGAAATCAATGAACTTATATGTGAAAAATTAACCAGAACTAATATAGCACTATAACTAAGAAAATAACAGTTCGCAACTTAGCTATATAATATTGCTAACTATGATAATGGCACTTTTATAAGTCTAAATATATGTGTACATGTTTCTAAATGTCATGAAAATGCAACCAATGTGAAAATGTCAAATAAACACTAAATAACCACAGCAAAAATATAGCGCTATGAAATAACTAAATAAACTCAATATCTAGAAGAATGTTAATGGCACAGAAAGTAACCTTATATACACTTGATATTCACTATTTTCAAAAAATGTCCAAAAATGTTTGTGTAAAAGTGTAAACAAACACAATATTTAGAAAAAAAATGGATAGATGGACACAAATTGGCACTTAAATTATGGTAAAAATAGTAACTGGTGTGAACCACAATAAATTATTGAGAAAATGAAGATAACTGATATTCCTATGAAACTATTTCCAAATTACACAGTCGCGAAAATGTATGACAATGATATAAAATGGCAATTACTTGAAAAATATACTACGTCAACGAAAATTTACAATATGCTTGGTCAAAACGCTATGAAATGGAATGAAAAAACAAACAAAAATCTACTTGCTTAATGAAAAATTTACCTTAAACTGATAAAAAAACACGTAAATGTCACTGAAGATGTTAAACAGCTGTTAAATGACCTAGATTAAATAAAACGAAACTGAAAGTAGTTGACAAAAATATAGCAAAATTTACCAAAAATGAAACAAATAATGTGGTACTTGGTTCACTCCAAAAATCCAATATTTATATAAAGTACTTGTAAATAAAAATTAACACAGAAAAATACACTTAATTATTAACACTAATCCATCCGCGAAGATCCAACGACGAAACACAGGAACAGCCAACCACACAACACGACACAGTCAAAGTTCAATTGCTCGACTCGAGTATTAAAATAGAGTTAAAATATAGGGACAAGGGCAAAAAATGAAAGGGTGAAAATGGGCGCTCTAGAGCAAATACAGTTATAAATACACAAGGGCTGGGCAGGGTGGGGGATTTGGATGGGGGGTATATCGCTCCAATAGTGGTAGAGTGCCGCGCGGCGTTGGACGACGTCTGGCTGCTCTTCTGGCGACAGAGCCTTACAACTTTCCCACTACACCATGTCTCGGATTGACAGGAGCCTGGCTCACTGTTCCGCGTCGGGGAGCCATTTGTAGAAGGTGGTGGTAAACTCAACACTTCTCAGGGTTCTACTGTTTATTACCAGTATGTAGAAATAACCAGTATGTAGAAAAAACAGTATGTAGAAAGAACCTATAAATATAACATATACGTAAATATAATATAATACAATAAGCAAATGTTTAAAATACATTATACAAGGTACAATACAATGGCCACGTGTTTGAACAAAATAGAAGCAAATACAAAACGGGTTTAATTATTATTTAGATATTAATTAATACAAACGAACGACTAATAGTAATCTATGTAATTATATATAATAACTCACCAGGCTGTGAAACGATACAATCATTTAAATAAGATTCAGACAGTTATGTTGAAACTGAATGTATTAACTATATACGGACAACTTTGCAGTTGTGCGTTTAGGTTGGGAATGATTAGAGAAACCTAGAAAATTAGTAAGGGCGGTGGGATAAAAATAGGAGAGCCAATGAAACTGTTAGGTAATATAAATATACCCGTTTGACCACTTTCATACATAACCTCATACACTCATTTACATAAACATGAGAATCACATGGACAAACAAGTGACAATAACAAACAGGACAGTTGGGGTGGAGTTATAGTTGAAATTGGCCTATTCTACATGTGTAAAGCACAAATGTGTGGTAAATAAAGGGATGAACTACAAAATGTATTTGTCTGGCTAAATCAAGTTTCGCACATGTAACAAATTTATTTAGCAGTAGCTGGTTTGAATCTACGGGAAAACAAACCTGGAATAACAAGTGCAGGAATGTGCCGTGAAGTCCATTCATTCTCAAAATGTGACGACCAAATTCACTATCTGTGACATGATTGTATCAACAATACAGTTTGCACTTTTTTAACAGTCAAGCCCATAATAACCATTATTTTACAAAGGTGTATATCTTTACATGGAAGTTAAGACATAAACTATGCTTGAATTTGATTCTTACACTACCTAACCAAACAATTTGTGGGCATCATATATATTACTTTGTACACACCTTCAATCTCCCCTTACACAACCAATTCACCGTTGTAGGTCTATTACATAATTTTTATCTACTAGCACCTTGTTTTAGGATTCCAAAGTTTGTTGATTTCCGTTTCAGGTTGGTTGAGTTTAGACTTAAATGGACTAATTCAGGCGCGTAGTTGACTTTACGCGAGTTCACGGCTGAATCCACATGATTCTGACTAAAAAAATCCAAAATATCAGCCAAAGTTGAAGTATGCATACTTGACTACATGATCCTAAAACTGTCCAGTTTTCAGTACTAAATTAAGCACAGCAGAATGCCCAGAATGCACCAGATTGCACAATGGTTTTCATATTATCCGAGGGGGCATGCTCCCGAACACCCTAAGCGCAATTATGAATCCACATGAATCAATGGCTAGCTACGCCCCTGATTATGGTTGTAAAATAAACACTAAGATATGCTCATTGGCATGATGTTGTATGTGAATGTGGTATTATGTTGTGGGGAAAATTCATTGTTCGACTCGGTGACCGAAAACAAATGAAGCTTCATGTAGTGGTCCTTCAATAAGATCAGGGTCTTCCCCAGAAGACATTTCATGCGCAAGTATTGGTTGGGGAGGATGCGGGAGGCGCTGTTCCCCTTTCCGCGTGTCAATGTTCTTTTACCTTTTCAGTGACAAATGGCACAATAAGAATACAATAATGGCTCTGTGGTGAAAAGTGGCTCTCCCCAAGCCGTCCCTGGATTCCTTTATATTGTCAGTGCTGTCAATG
Organism: Mya arenaria; assembly: GCF_026914265.1. Lineage (NCBI taxonomy): Eukaryota > Metazoa > Mollusca > Bivalvia > Myida > Myidae > Mya > Mya arenaria. The sequence goes on along the minus strand of NC_069138.1, from coordinate 8,214,825 downwards.
GTACAAGGTTTGCCATATATTTTTATAGCCTAATTTTGATTCTTTTCTCTTAAACTTCATTCCCCAGCCCAGTCCAGCGTCATGTAGTTACCAGTTATATACTTAACTTGGAAATGATTATGTGTGGAAATGACTGAAGAGGTTTTATGAATAGCACACAGGGATGCCAATTATATCTCATCTAAAATCACAAGGCCAACACCTTAAAGTCCTAGTTTAAGCCTTTTATAAGTGACACCCCCCCAAAAAAAAAAAAAAAAAACAACAACAACAAAAAAACAAACAAACAAAAACACAAAAAAAAACAGGAGTATTTGTTAACAACCACTGTATATCATCTTAATCAAATTGCCTAATTGTCTTATCAGATCTCCGATCAGAGTATCCTGCTGTGCAGTTTGGGATATTTTATGATAGAAATGGACCCTAAATGACCCTGAGCTAATAAACAAATACACAGGAAATTGGATTATGATGCCAAACATTCCTTAAAGTAGGCCTTTAATATTGGTATATAGCCTCATGTTTTGCTTAGTAACTTACTACAACCATATTAACCAATGTCTTTCTTAGCAACCAGTAACCTCATTAGCAGTGATTGACTTCCGTATTAACCACAACTTAAAAAGCATCCAATGATTTTTTAGCGGCCAAATTCTTCCTAAGCAACCACTTTCTTCTTTAGTAACTAATGACCTCCATAGTAACCAATGACATCCTTACCAACCAATCACTTCCTTATCAATCATTTACTAACTAAGCAACCAATAATTTTCTAAGCAACCAATCACTTCATTAGCTACCACCTTCTTACTTAGCAACCAACGGCCTCCTTAGCAACTTAAAACTATTTAAGCAACCACTTAGCATCTAATGACCTCCTAGACAACCATTGACTTACTTAAAACCCAAAGACTTTCTGAGCAACCACTTACTTCCATTGCAGCTATATTCACAGCAACCAACCATTACTGTAGGCAAAACTGATATCGTCGCAACTATCGACACAATGACATCCTTAGCAACCAGTGAATTCCTTAGCAACCAGAAAATGACATAGCGCCTACTTACTTCCTTAGTTTACACTAATTATACCATATCATTGATGAACTTATCGGCAATCACTTAATTCCTAGGCAAGCAAGGACAACCTTATTAGCCATCGAAGTGTTGGTCATTTTTATCAGGTGAGCCATTTTGATAATTTCTATTATGTGAGGAATATAGGGACATTTTGTCGCTCTTGTTTTTGGTACATGTATAAGAAAGTCAAGCTGGCACGACAGACGATATTTCAGAATCAGAATAAAACTTTGTCTCTGCATGGAATGTTGAAACAATGTTGAAAATACAACGTTTATATCCAGTATACTGGATATGTGTTATAGTCCAAATAATTGTACGTTGACGGATTTGTTTTTGATTTTTTATATGGCAAATCCTTCACGTACACTTTGTTTAGTATCAAATATGGATAGTTATTCCGATCGCGATTCAGGGTTAAAGCATATTGCGTCTATAAAATATAAAAAAAAAAAAATATTACCAGATAATGTTATTTTATATTAGTTCCGAACACAAAAAATAAATATTCAACTTATAATTATGAGTTTGATGGGTTTGCTTCATTTCATTCTGTCAAAACATAACGATATATACATGAAGGGCACCTGCAAGGCTTCAGGGTACAATTTTAAAACACTTGGAACATTTCGGCCATGGCCGAGTTGTTACTATTGTATTTACGAGGTCTATCTCGAAGCTTGTCGGAGGAGGCCGAGTTATTACGATTGGATCGAGTTGTTCCCCTTGGCATAATTGTTGTCTGTGTCAGTCAACTTTCGTTTTATTAAAATTTCGATATTGCCATTTGAACCTATGGTTTTGCAAGGATTTTAGTTTCAAGGCAATATTATTTTCACTTAAACAAACCATTGATATAATCAAGGCATTGTCGCATTCATCCCTTTCAGTGCTTTGATAATGCAATATGCAAAAATTCAAGGATAATTTCCAACTTTATTCTATAAATAGTCAATATATCTATTTGCGTTGACGGAAACTCCACTTTTCGTTTGAAGTTTAAACAAAGCGTACATTGCCGATTCAACAGTTTTAAAGGAGAACGTGTTTGGAATATTGGAAAAGGGTCAGTTTAGCACATTTTGTTAACACATTACTTTTAATAAAGCTTTCAAAAGTACTAGTTATTATTTACATAAATAGGTGATCCAGTTTTGTTTGGATATGTTTCATGATTTAAGTTGGAATAATTGTGGCACAAACAATTGTTTAACATGTTCATTATCTAGATTGTAAACCGAGTGGGATCCCAGGAATACACCTCTTTATTAATTATCAATTGACGTTGACGAAAATTCCTCTTTAGTTTTATGTTTAAAGAAAACACTTTCGTTTTAACAGTTTTCATGGAGAATGTGTTTGGAATCAGGACCATTATAGCGCCTTATGTTTACAAAAAAACATTTTAAAAAACGTTCAAAAGTACTTGTTATTATTTATATATAGCAAACATTAAATTCACGAAGATATACATAAATAAATGTATCAGTGTTCACGTTAAATTGTTCTTAAAGGCCTAGTTTAATCTTTTTATAAGTGACCCCCCCCCCCTTCCGAGTATAGTATACAACTTCTGAGTATTGACCTTAATCTTAATCCGATCTGAGTGTCAAGCTGCGCTGTTAAAGAGGTTTTATTATAGAAATGGACAATACATTTAGTTGTTGTTGTTTTCAAACTATGTTTGAAACTATGAGCATCACACACAGTCTGCCTAAGCAAATGAAACGTTTAAACTGCATGATCATTGAGATTCATTAGAATTTTTGTTAAAATGTAAAGTTTGAGTATAAACCTCATTAATGTTGCGATAAGTTATTGCAAATGCATAAAATAGTGATGTTGTGTTGGTTATGTTGTTGTTGCTAAGAGTCGCCGCTGGATATTACGTAACTCGGTTACTATCTTGTTGTCACTAATTAATATTTTATTGATGCATAATTTAGTAAGTAGGTAATGATTTATCACTCAACCCTTATTTTTCGTGTACATGCATACGAATTGATTTTAAATACAATACGTTCTTTAAGTGAGGTATCTATTATGAATCAATCCATTTTCACAAATCATTTGAAATAAAAATAATTTGAAAATAATTGACGTATCTGAAAATCTTCTCTTGAAACATCCCAAGCCCATAATAGTATGTAAAACTGTTTTCGTCTTGATTCTGTCATGAGTAAGCGCAATTTGCTGCAAGTCCTTTTAAAATATATAAAATGCCTGATCGTTTCTGTATCGACTGGAAATTCAAAATATTTCATTTAAATTGTTTAAAATATCGCCAATGAGCAAAGTGTCATACACATTTCGAAGATCACCTTTCAATTGTGTACAACTGCTGATTAATGTCTTATATTGATATTAAGTATCACTAAATTATCTTACAATGTGTGACTGTTCTACGGAAAACGACCTCGCCAAGGTGCTGAACTCACGACAATCAGCTCACCTACTGTATCAAATATAAAAAAGATAAAACGATTGCCTTTGAAGTTGAAGTTGAACAGACGAATACCCAATAGCGAATTTGCACGAATTATACCGATCATTTTAGTCGTGGTGCGATGTTGATGAACATAAAACATCCAAGTGTATTTTGCCAAAGCGGACAAAGCAAGTCCATTTTGGCAAAGTGGACAAACAAGATACAGTTTATCAAAGCAGACGAAGCAAGTACATTTTGGCAGAGTGGAAGAGGCTAGTGTATTTTTGGCAAAGCGGACAAAGCAAGCTTATTTCGACAAAACGGAAAAAAGCATACCTATTTTGACAAAGCGTACAAAACTGTTCATTTAAACAAAGCAGAAGAAGCAAGTTCATGTTTGCAAAGCTGACAAAGGGATATTGAGTATACTCGTGTATTTTGTTTTAACATAACTCCACGCTAAAAAGTGACTAAATGACATGCATTTTAATGTCATGTGAGCATCGGGAGTAATCTATTATAATTATTTAGAACAAAAAAAAATAAAGCTTAAACACCTGAAGCATAGTTGTCAAGTTCATTGTCTATAATGAAACAATTTAGATATATGATTCATAATATTTATTTGAAACGTACTTTCAAACCGGTATTTTTTCAAGGTTCCATTAGTCGTACCTAAATATACTTGCGGTCAATGAAAACGCATAAAATCGTATAAAAATTATATACAGATAATTATGGCATAATTTAATTTCTGTACACGAACATGTTCCTTTAGCAGATTCGTATAACATATCGTGATACTTTGAAGGATATTAAATGTCCATTACGCGATATCTTGGAGTCCGTGCAAATCGTTATCTTCTTCAGTGTCATAACTACCCCAACTACTGATCCATGCACAATAAACACAGCTCTGATCCTCCTTCAGTGTCATGAATAGTCACATTACTGTTCCATGTAAAACAGAGAGCTCTGATCAACCTTCAGTGTCATAAGTAACAACACTACTGATCCATGTAACAGAGACACAGCTCTGATCCACCTTCATTGTCATTACTTACCACACTACTTATCCATGTAAAACAGACACTGGTTTTGCTCCTCCGGTAATGTCATAACTAGCCATACTACTGATCCATGTAAAACAGACACAGCTCTGATCCTCCTTTAGTATCATAACTTGCCTAACTACTTATACATGGGAAAAAGACACAGCTCTGATCCACCTTCGGTGTCATAGCTAGCCACAATAATTATCCATGTCAAGAGGCACAGCTCTGATCCTCCTTTAGTATCATAACTAGCCTAACTACTTATACATGTTAAACAGACACAGACCTGTTCCTCCTCCAGTGACATGACTAGCCACAATACTGATCCATGTAAAACAGACACAGCTCTGATCCTCCTTTAGTGACAAGACTAGCCACACTACTGATCCATGTGAAAACAGACACAGCCCTAAAACAACTTCAGTGTTATGACTAGCCACACTACTGATCCATGTAAAACAGACATATCTCTAGTCCACCTCCAGTGACATGACTAGCTGCACTACTGATCCATGTAAAACAGACACAGCTCTGATCCTCCTTCAGTGACATGACTAGCTGCACTACTGATCCATGTGAAACAGACACAGCTCTGATCCTCCTTCAGTGACATGACTAGCCGCACTACTGATCCATGTAAAACAGACACAGCTCTAGTCCACCTTAAGGGACATGACTAGCCACACTACTGATCCATGTAAATCAGCCACAGCTCTGATACTCCTTTAGTGACATGTCTAGCAACACTACTGATCTATGTAAAACAGACACAGCTCTGATCCTCCTTCAGGAACATGGCTAGCCACACTACTGATCCATGTTAAACAGACACAACCCTGTTCCTCCTTCAGTGGCATGACTAGCCGCTCTACTGATCCATGTAAATCAGACAGCTCTAGTCCGCCTTTAGTGACATGACTAGCCAAACTACTGATTCATGTGAAACAGACACAGCTCTGATCCTCCTTCAGTGTCCTGAACACTATTTATAGTACGAACACTATTTATACATGTAAAATAGACACTGCTTCATTCCTCCTTTAGTGTCATAATTAGCAGCACTACTGATCCATGTGAAAGAGAAACAGGTATGATCACTCTTAATTGTCATAACTTGCCACACTACTGATCTATGTAGAACAGACACAGCTGTAGTCCACCTTCAGTGGCATGACTGGCCACACTACTGATTTATGTAAAAGAGACACAGATCTGATCTACCTTCCGTCTCATAACTAGCCACACTACGGATCGAAGTAAAACGAACACAGCTGTAGGCCACCTTTAGTGTCTTTACTTGCCACCATGTTACTTCATGAATAACAAACACAGCTCTACATTGGCTTCATTGTCGTCACTTGCCAATCCACCTATGCATGTAGAACAGCTCAAACGTTGATTCACGTTAAGGGTTATTACAATTAACGATGCAGATCCAGCTTTAAATTGGCTTTGATATCAAAACGTCTCACACTGCTGATTCATGTACACAGGTTCAGCTCTTAGCTACATTCAGTGTCATAACTAGCAGCAATTCTAGTCCATGTAAAACTGATCCAGCTCTAAATTGGCTTCAGTGTCATAACTACTCACACTGCAGTTACATGTTAACAGGTTCAGCTCTGAGCCAAATTCAGTGTCATAACTAACCACAATACTGGTCCATGTTAAACATATCAATTGGTTTCAGTGTAATAATTGGCAACACTGCATATCTATGTAAAACAGAACCAGCACTGCTCAACCTTCAGTGTCATAACTTGCAACAATGCAGAACCATGCAAAACAGATAGATCTAGTCAGAATAAAACAAAGCTGGAAAGTATGTTTTGTGTGTGAAATGATTGTTTACTCTAATATTGATCATACCATGTTCATTAACGTAACAAATGAATTTTTATGTCTGTGTTTTATACCTTAACAGTTATTTGTTTTAATTGTTTTCAGAATAACTCCCTTCTGTAAGACAAATATCTTCGTGCTTCTAGTGTTCGTGACTGCTACTACTGCTATTGCTACTGCTTCTGCTACTGCTACTCTGCAAATCTACTACTACCACTACCACCACCACATCCAACACCACCAACAACACCACCACAACAACTACTACTACTAGTTCTACTACTACTACTATTACTACTACTGCTACTACTACTGCTACTACTACTACTACTACTACTACTACTACTACTACTACTACTACTACTACTACTACTACTACTACTACTACTACTACTACTACTACTACTACTACTGCTACTACTACTTCTACTTCTACTACTACTGCTACTACTACTACTACTACTACTGCTACTACTACTACTACTACTGCTGCTGCTACTACTACTGCTACTAGTACTGCTACTGCTACTTCTGCTACTGCTGCTGCTGCTGCTGCTGCTGCTGCTGCTGCTACTACTACTACTACTACTACTACTACAACTACTACTACTACTACTACTACTACTACTACTACTACTACTACTACTACTACTACTACAACTACTACTACTACTACAACAACAACTACTAATACTAATACTTTAGCTAGAACGGTGATTTAAAAATTATTTGAAATGAAGACCTGTGCCTCACTCTGTACTTTTATTTCAAATTAAATTGCAATAATAAGCCTTCCTTTTACAATAAATTTCAATACATTTTATTTTCATTCTGTTTGAAAATTCTTTAGTTAAAATTTAGTCAAGAGCAATTCAATTGAAGAATATTGAAAATAATTTAGATTTTTTGTCTTGTCTAGATATACAATATTACTATAGACTTATATAAGGAACACTTTCCTTTCTGAAACCGCTAGGCCAAGACCTTTGATATTTGTTATAAAGCACCATAGTATGTTAAAATTATACCCCTTTGGTCAAAGCTGGCCCCACTTCTTTTGACCTGTATTCTTATTTATGAAGCTTCAGCAATAAAATTTGGACCATTTGTACACTTTTAAAAAACACTAATCAATGTTGTCCTTTGATGACGTTGACTGTGATCTTTTGACTATGTTTCTAATTTTTGAACCTACGCCAATGAAATTTAAAGAAGGTGTGCAGTTTTGCAAACAAATAGCAATGTTTTCCTGTATGACCTTAACCACTACACCATTTGACAATATTCGGTTATAGGCCATCATGTCCCTCTTGTTTTAACTGTATATAAAGATACACTTAAAAAATACATCACTTAAACAAATACAATGATATGAGGGTATTTTATTGAATATATTCTATCCTTGTTTGCATTGTTAAGCCTTAATCACAAACCTGACTAGTACTGATACGGGATGATAGGGATTATTTTGATTTATTAAAGTGTTAAATACGTTTGAAAACCGAAAGATAACGGAAGATAAAATCAATTTAGGCCACATGTTTTGTTTATGATTCATTCGTTTTTGCGTGTTTTTTTTTGTGTTCAACTAGACGGTGTGTAGATAAGTCAAATATGAAATCAATATTGTTTTATTATGACCGACAATGGTAAAATCAGGAATAGCAGAACAATTTTTTTTTCTGACGAATAGTTACAGGAGACAATAACAGTGTAAATAATACAATTAAATATATATTATAAGTTAAACATTTACAACTACCGGCATAACTGTTTACAATTATCCTGCATAAAGGACAAAAAGACACATAAGTAGGGACAAGAAGGAAAAAATATGTGTTTTACAACGTGATTTGTTTCACATCCGCTCAACTGGGACAAATTCGACTTGTGTCATTTCATCAAATAATTCAGTTTAAAATATTATCGATTTATATCTTTTAATAAGTATAACAATCTTACAAATAGTTCCGATTAGTTAAATGGTCAAACCTTTCACAGTAAAGCGGTTACTGTCAGTAGTCAAACTCATCATCAAATGAAACGATAAACAAATTGTTGTTTCACTCAGGATTTTGCAATCAGAGCCCGCTGAGCTATTAACTTTACAATAAAAGCGCTTACATATGCTTGCCTACTGGACGTGTGTTTCCGGTCATGTGACCAGTGCTGGCAACAACCCCCACCCCCCTCATGCAAGAACGCAACAACGCGCCACTTCTTAATTATTTTATTGTATGATTTATGAAAGTATATTATGCCATTTCAATAAGCGCAATCAAATATATAAGTATGCAAGACTATCAATTAAAATTAAAATTAAATAATCGTAAAAATGATTTTAAGAGATACTACTACTACTACTACTTCTACTACTACTACTACTACTACTACTACTACTACTACTACTACTACTACTACTACTACTACTACTACTACTACTACTACTACTACTACTACTACTACTACTACTACTACTACTACTACTACTACTACTACTACTACTACTACTGCTGCTGCTGCTGCTGCTGCTGCTGCTGCTGCTGCTGCTGCTACTTCTACTACTACTACTACTACTACTACTACTACTACTACTACTACTACTACTACTACTACTACTACTACTACTACTACTACTACTACTACTACTACTACTACTTCTATTACTAATACTTTAGCTAGAACGGTGATTTAAAAATTATTTGAAATGAAGACCAGTGCCTCACTCTGTACTTTTATTTCAAGTTAAAATTTACTCAAGAGCAATTCAATTGAAGAATATTGAAAATAATTTAGATTGTTTGTCTTGTCTAGATATACAAAAGGCACTCGTATGGCATAAGCTATATTTTGCATAACTTATTCATTTTCCACACATTGAAGTAGATTTAACATGATACGATTCAGACTAAAGTAGTATCGACGGCCTATTGTCCCGATAGTTTGATATTAGACATACCGAGTGCAGTGCACGAGGGTTAAGTTTAAATAATGATTTCAGGTAGTGAAGTAGCATTTGTATACCATATTGTCAAGTGCGTATATTGAAATTGCGGTGTTAGTTTTCAACAAGATATTTGTTTTGCGTACTCTCAACCATTAGGAAATGCAAATTTAGTAATGAACGAAAACGTACAGCTACTCATCAAAAATAGTAAAGCGGCTTTAGTACTTTTTTCTCCAAAATTCAGAATAATTCTGATTGGAACGTTTACTACTAACACATGTACTTCATTTTAGTGCAAAAACACACACAAAACAAAACAAAACAGATTACACTGTCAAACATACAAACGCTTGTAAAAGAATAGAAGACACTGTCGAAAATAAGAACGCGCAAATAAACAGATTACATTATCGAACAAAAACGTATACAAAACAACCATTGCAAAGGTAAAGACTACATTATTGATCAAACAAACATGTGCAAATGTATAGATGACCTTTATTCATACTTCTAATATTGAACATGTACCTGTCTACGAAATCAATAAAAAGTGTCTTGGTTCTGTTGAACATTCATCCAAATTCTTATGTTTGGCCTTTTCAAGTAATACATTTTATACATCACTTTTTATTACGTCCATACATGGAGTGGGCGCATACAGGGTTAGCGTGTTGAGAAAAAAGTTTCACATCTAAAAGGACAAAAGTTATAGGTAAAAGACAAACTTGAATTTTATTTATTTAAGAAATTGTCAAAACGTAATTGCTTGCCTTTGATCTTATATTAATAAAGCATATGCATTATTTTTACTACTCTTCAGGCACGAAGATACTATTTCTGATATATGTTCTTGCTGTAACTGGGACATGGCGCATTGGTGTCGATGGTTCTGCAAACAAAAAACAATTTGTGTCTCAGTTTACGCCGCCATTATCTCTGGTCTTCTGTTCCGGGACGAACTGCGCTAATACTGATATATCTGTTCATCAGGAGCAAATGTACGCCAATTCAGCCGCTTGGTTTCTGTTCGGAAACAAAAAAGAATGATGCAGATAACTCTGTGCTCCTGGAATCTGTCTTGAACGTCTCACCACGCTTTGCTTGGGATAACGTTTGTGCAAAGATATGCAGCTGGTGGAGTTGCACCACGTATGCTTGTCACAATGGTGTTTGCTGTACACCCGGGAGCCCGAAAAGCAAATGTTGCCCATATAGCCATCCAGTTTGTATTGCAGACCGATACTGTTGCCAAAAAGGGTTTTCTAAAGTGTGTGGTGGGACAACCTGCTGCAAGAAGAATACGAATTGTTGCGTGTCCAATTGCTGTACCTATGATCAGGCTTGCTGTGGAACAAACGCGTGTTGTAATAGGGGTGACAAAAGCTGTAAAGATAGTTTGGGTCATAGATCTTGTTGCGATGAGAAGCACACGTTTTGTTGTGAAAAATTGGGCTGCAAATCACTTTGTCCCTCAATATTTGATGCGGTGCCATGTAATGGGGACATAATTGGAAATTTAGACAGTCAAAGTGAAACCTATGATTTTGTTAAAGCAGACACTACTTCGGGTATACCAAAAGAATTATACCGGTTGTTGCGTAAAACAGAAATCCCCGCAAGAATAGTGGCAAAGGATGCGGGAAGTACAAAAAGTGTTCAGTCGCATGTTCGTTGTGGATCCAAAAAGAAATACATTTCCCAATACATTTCGACAACAACCGAACTCCAATGCGCACTGAGGTGGTACCACACGAGTCCAAATGGAGGGATAGTAAAGATAGATGTATCCAAGTTACCGAAAACTGCCAGAATCATTGATCTAACGGACCCTAATATACGCAAACGATATCTTACAAACCCTAAGGCCGACCATTTTGCTGAACGTATGAATGAGGTTCTGGTGGCCTTGTCTAAAGGCGCATCAATGTCGGGGAAGATTATATATCCTCCAAGATCCAAGATTCAACGTTTTCAGCATTCGCTACAAAAGATTTATCAATTATATCAAAACAATACGCTTATTTTCGGTGTATTTCATTTCAGTTTTAAATGCAATGTTCGGAGAGTAAAATTCAATTCTAAATCCAACAGTGCTTTCAGAATCTAATCAATAAAAGGTTGAGATGCAATACTCACACATTAAATTCATCGCCCCCCCCCCCCCTTAAAAAAAGAAGAAGAAAAGGTTTCAGAATGTTTTTACGACAATCCTGAAGAACTTTCTCTTTGAAATTTTAAAAGAATCTTGGTTGCTGTTAAACCTTTACAAATGGAAAACAACAACACTATATCATTCTAAACATTTTCTGATAAACGAATTCTAAAATTATCATACTTAAAACCATAGTTTACTTTGATGAATCTATATAATCTAACAATATAACTAGATTATTAACCAGCAACGTACCGATTCTGTAATACACATACATAAAACACATGTTAAGTAATTACCTTATCAAGCCTATATACTGTAACGTGCAAACATAACAAACACCAACAGATCCCTTCAGGGAAAAGCATGCTCGACCTTTAAGGGGTATACTGGTCTTTATATACAGTAAATTCTCAATCCACGGAACCCGGGCTTTACTTATTTGCATATTACCAACATAATTCATTGTTTTTAACGTGCACAGTTTGTGGTCAACGTGGACACATTGTATACAAGGTGTAGACTTTGTATTGTAGCTTGCATAAAATGTATATCACGTGTATACTTTATGGCATGCTTTGAATTATAATAAGACATACCATACAGGTAAGTATGCTGTGAGTTATAATGCTTCATACCATACACGAAAGTATGCTATGATTTATAATGCTTCATACCATACACGTAAGTATGATATGAGTTATAATGCTTCATACCATACACGTAAGTATGCTATGTGTCATCATGCATCATACCATTCACGTAAGTATGCTATGAGTTATAATTATTCATACCATACTCGTAAGTATGCTATGTGTCATAATGCATCAAACCATTCACGTAAGTATGCTATGAGTTATAATTCTTCATACCATACACGTAAGTATGCTATGAATTATAATGCTTCTGAATATTCACGTAAGTATGCTTTGTGTAATAATGCATCATACCATTCACGTAAGTACATGTATGCTAAGAGTTATAATTCTTCATACCATTCACGTAAGTATGCTAAGAGTTATACTTCTTCATACCATCCATACACGTAAGTGTGCTATGAGTTATAATTCTTCATACCTTACACGTAAGAATGTTATATTTACACATCAACTTCCAATCCTAAAATGAACTGCCTTTCGGCAATTGTGGTTATCATCCGATGAGCGCAACATCCTCGGATATGTTTGGATCGCGAATTATCGTGTAACAATGTACATGGAAATTAGTTATCTTGTTATTGTTTGTATTATGTTAGCAGGTCCAATCGGTTTAATTAATAAATACATTAGCTATGCATATTGTTTATTTTTATTAGTGGGAAAATGAGATTATCTACTCGAAAAGTGTAAATCCTATTTGTCCCTGAGCCAATAAAAAAATATACAGAAATGACCACTACACGGAGATAAACTGGAGATGCACAACAGGGGATTATCATGCCAAACATTTCTTAAACTAGGCCTTTAAGACTATTTAACTATTAGCCATAATTGAGTAAAGCTGTTTGTAAAGGAAACGTTGGTTGACATGACTTGACTTGCTAAAATCTTGAAATCTCGATCGTCTCTAATTAACTTACATCTTATCATCAATGTCTCTTTGAAGTCTATAATTGATCATATACAATGACATTTAATTAAATCCATTTTTCACACCATTTTATAAGAGGTCGTTATTTATCACATAACATGTACCCAAAATGATATAAATCAACATTTTAGACACAAACAATGAGCCAGATGTCTTTGGTACATGCAATAAAATTTCGTGGCATGTCATTGCAAATGGAAGTCAACTGGAATAAAACAGAATTAAACTTAGCATGTGCACATACTTATGCATACGGTTTCTTACTCAATGAGGTCAAATGTATAATTACTTATATGCAAAAGCACAAAGTGATGCTGGCATTACTAAACATGGTTTAGCGCCATTATGGTAAGAACATACATTTACTACAAACAATACATGTTTTCATAGCTTTGTGTGCTGTTTCGTGCTGCATGAACAGAACTGATTGTGAAAACAGAATAATTTGTGTGAACTGTAGAAACCATGGATAATATGTTAGCATACTAAGAAGTAACTTATGTAGGTATTGTCGGCAATGGGATCAAGGAATCTTTGTTTTTCCAGATCAGCAGTAGTTGTCATTTACTTAATGACGCCTGATCAGATGTCATTACTAACTAGTTGATTGACAGTCCTGTCTGGCTAATGCAAAGGCTAGCTTAAAGCTAGACCGCCTGGTAGTGTTCTGAATTGGTATATAAGTTTGCTGAAATTATTTCTTCAAAGGAACCAAAAGCACAATACATTGCGCTTCTTTAAAAGATGTTTGGAAATCCATAAATTTCGGTTCCACTGTTTAATAGCTGAGTTTTATTTACTTGACAATGATTGTGACACTGTTAAATTAACTTATCAATCATTATTATATTAATTGTAATATTAATTCTTCCCAAAAGTGTATTCAACACTGGATCAGCAGAACATCAGAGACTCTAAGTTTTGATATTTCAAGCCATGTGGCGAATAAAAACATGTCTGTGCATACCATTATGGAAAACAATCTGCTACTAAATCATGTGATGTCTGCTATCCTAATAACATCATCATCAGTTTCAAACAGGAAATTATCATATATGTCATATTAAATGAGTTTGACTCGTGTCTTTTTTCAGACTTCAACATGCTTCAAAAGACCCATTAAAGTACCTTTTTTAAAACTCCTCTAATTTCAAGTAGAATTATGAAATAATGATGCAGTAGCATAGCTGTAAACACCACCTGCTGTGTAAGTAAAAATAAATGGCCAACTGAATACACGCATTTGCTTCAATGAATCAATACACAACGTTACGCAATTTTAATTGATCTCATCAAATGTATTCAACAGTGTATTTTTCAATAAACGCATGGATGAGCAGGTGCTTCTAAAAAGCGGCCTTATAAATGCTTTACATCATTTGGTTTTATTTTAGGGCTAAGGTCATCATTGTTTATGTCACATAATTGACTAATATACCCTAAAAAGACAACAAGCAAGTTTAATTAGGACATGCACAATTAATAGGACATTAACGGTATGCATATATTATGTTTTACAATGTAACAGTAAACACATCCGCACATGTACCAAATTTATTTAGCAGTAGCTGGTTTGAATCATCGGAAAAACAAACCTGGAATAATAAGTGCAGGAATGAGATGTGAAATCCTTTCATTCTCAAAATGTGACGACCAAATTCACCATCTGTGACATGATTGTATCAACAATACATTTTGCACTTTATTTAACAGTCAAGCCAATAAAAACCATTCTTTTACAAAGGTGTATATCTTTACATGGAAGTTAAGACATAAAGTATGCTTGAATTTGATTCTTACACTACCTAACCAAGCAATTTGTGGGCATATATATATTACCTTGTACACACCTTCAATCTCCCATTACACAACCATGTTCATCGTTGTTGGTTTATTACATATTTTTTTCTACCAGCATCTTGTTTTTGGATTCCAAAGTTTGTCGATTTCCGTTTCAGGTTGGTTGAGTTTAGATTTAAATGGACTAATTCAGGCGCGTAGTTGACTATACGCGAGTTCACGGCTGAATCCACATGATTCTGACTAAAAAAATCCAAAATATCAGCCAAAGTTGAAGTATGCATACTTGACTACATGATCCTAAAACTGTCCATTTTCCAGTACTAAATTAAGCACATCAGAATGCACCAGATTGCACCATGGTTTTCATATTATCCGAGGGGGCATGCCCCCAAACACCCTAAGCGCAATTATGAATCCACATGAATCAATGGCTAGCTACGCCCCTGATTATGGTTGTAAAATAAACACTAAGATATGCTCATTGGCATGATGTTGTACGTGAATGTGGTATTATGTTGTGGGGAAAACTCATTGTTCGACTCGATGACCGAAAACAAATGAAGCTTCATGTAGTGGTCCTTCACTAAGATCAGGGTCTTCCCCAGAAGACATTTCATGCGCAAGTATTGGTTGGGAAGGATGCGGGAGGCGCTGTTCCCCTTTCCGCGTGTCAATGTTCTTTTACCTTTTCAGTGACAAATGGCACAATAAGAATACAATAATGGCTCTGTGGTGAAAAGTGACCCTCCCCAAGCTGTCCCTGGTTTCCTTTATACTGCCAGTGCTGTCCATGGTACAAGGTTTGCCATACATTTGTATAGCCTAATTTTGATTCTTTTCTCTTAAACTTCATTCCCCAGCCCAGTCCAGCGTCATGTAGTTACCAGTAATATACTTAACTTGGAAATGATTATGTGTGGAAATGACTGAAGAGGTTTTATGAATAACACACAGGGATGCCAAATATCTTATCTAAAATCACAAGGCCAACACCTTAAAGTCCTAGTTTAAGCCTTTTATAAGTGACACCCCCCCAAAAAAAAATAAAAAAAATAAATAGATAAAATAACCAAGAGTATTTGTTAACAACCACTGTTAATTGATCTTAATCAAATTGCCTAATTGTCTTATCAGATCTACGATCAGAGTATCCTGCTGTGCAGTTTGGGATATTTTATGATAGAAATGGACCCTAAATGGCCCTGAGCTAATAAACAAATACACAGGAAATTGGATTATGATGCCAAACATTCCTTAAAGTAGGCCTTAATATTGGTATATAGCCTCATGTTTTGCTTAGTGACTTTCTACAACCAAATCAACCAATGTCTTTCTTAGCAACCAGTTACCTCATTAGCAATGATTGGCTTTCGTATGAACCACAACTTAAAAAGCATCCAATGATTTTTTTAGCGGCCAAATTCTTCCTAAGCAACCACTTTTTCTTTAGTAACTAGTGACCTCATTAGTAACCAATGACATCCTTACCAACCAATCACTTCCTTATCAATCATTTTCTTACTAAGCAACCAATAATTTTCTAAGCAACCAATCACTTTATTAGCTACCACCTTCTTACTTAGCAACCAACGGCCTCCTTAGCAACTTAAAACTATTTAAGCAACCACTTAGCATCTAATGACCTCCTAGACAACCATTGACTTACTTAAAACCCAAAGACATTCTGAGCAACCACTTACTTCCATTGCAGCTACATTCACAGCAACCAACCATTACTGTAGGCAATACTGATATCGTCGACATTGATAGCAACAAATGTCATCCTTAGCAACCAGTGAATTCCTTAGCAACCAGAAAATGACATAGCGCCTACTTACTTCCTTAGTATACACTAATATACCATATCAATGATGAACTTATCGGCAACCACTTAATTCCTAGGCAAGCAAGGACAACCCTATTAGCCATTGAAGTATTGATAATTTATATCAGGTGAGGGATATAGGGACATTTTGTCGCTCTTGTTTTTGGTACATGTATAAGAAAGGCGAGCTGGCACGACAGACGATATTTCAGAATCAGAATAAAACTTTGTCTCTGCATGGAATGTTGAAACAATGTTGAAAATACAACATTTATATCCAGTATACTGGATATGTGTTTTAGTCCAAATAATTGTACGTTGACGGATTTATTTTTATTTTTTATATGGCAAATCCTTCACGTACACTTTGTTTAGTATCAAAAGTGGGTAGTTATTCCGATCGGGATTCAGGGTTAAAGCATATTGCGTCTATAAAATATCATAAAAACAAGACATATTACCAGATAATGTTATTTCATATAAGTTCCGTACACAAAAAATAAATATCCAACTTATAATTATGAGTTTGACGGGTTTGCTTCATTTCATTCTGTCAAAACGATATATACATGAAAGGCACCTGCAAGGCTTCAGGGCACAATTTCTCGGAACATTTCGGCCATGGCCAAGTTGTTACGATTGTATTAACGAGGTCTATCTCGGAGCTTGTCGGAGGAGGCCGAGTTATTACGATTGGATCGAGTTGTTCCCCTTGGCATAATTGTTGTCTGTGTCAGTCAACTTTCGTTTTATTGGAAAGGTAAACAACGTGTTTTAATACATTAAATGCTTGTTTAGTGCAAAATAACTTTTCACTTACATGGTAAAGTATGAATATAAACCTTTATGATCAATTTCAACCATAAAATACTTCACTTAAAACCTTTTCAATATTTTTTAAAACATCCCCGGTTTTTGCACTAACCCGTTTAGACGTTAGGGATTGGAAGAATCCCGTATAACACGTCTATTATTTTAGACTAATATGTGTTAATGGCGAGATTGTAAATTTTGCATTTTGTCCCTTTCTTAAAATTCTTTAACATTATCTGACCAAATGTTCTGAACAAATATGTTTTTTTTTTATTTTATTTATATTTTATCGTAACTTTAAAATTTCGATATTGCCATTTGAACCGATGGTTTTACAAAGATTTTAGTTTCAAGACAATATTATTTTCACTGAAACAAACCATTGATATAATCAAGGCATTGTCGCATTCATCCCTTTCAGTGCTTTGATAATGCAATGTGCAGCTCTTTAGCATTAATCACCCCATGGTATTCCAAATAAAAATTCCCCGGGTAATTTCCAACTTTATTCTATAAATAGTCAATATATCTATTTACTTTGACGGAAATTCCACTCTTCGTTTGAAGTTTAAAGAAATCGTACATTGCCGATTCAACAGATTTAAAGGAGGACGTGTTTGGAATATTGGAAAAGGGTCAGTTTAGCACCTTTTGTTAACAAATTACTTTTAATAAAATTGTCAAAAGTGCTAGTTATTATTTACATAAATAGGTAATCTAATTTTTTTCTTGGATGTGTATCATGATTTAAGTTGGAATAATTGGCGCACATACAATTGTTTAACATGTTCATTAGCTAGATCGTAAACCGAGTGGGATCCCAGGAATACACCTCTTTATTAATTATCTATTGACGTTAACGAAAATTCCTTATTAGTTTTATGTTTAAAGAAAACACTTTCGTTTTAACAGTTTTCATGGAGAATGTGTTTGGAATAAGGGCCAGAGAACCTTATGTTTACAAAAAACTTTTTACAAAGCTTTCAAAAGTACTTGTTATTATCTATATATAGCAAACATTAAATTAACCTATATATATACTATAATAAATGTAACTGTGTTCTCGTTAAATTGCTCTTAAAGGCCTAGTTAAAGCCTTCTATAATTGACCCCCCCCCCCCCAAATCCGTGAACGAGTATAGTACAGAACTTCTGTGTATTGATCTTAATCTTAATTGCCATGTATTACTTACCAAATATCCGATCTGAGTGTCCAGTTTTTATTAAAGAAATGGACAATGCATCTTGTCGTTTAGTTGTTGTTGTTTTCAAATGATAATAAAATTATTTATACAAAGTCTTTGAACGAGAATAAGAGTTAAGTTATATATAATAGCCCGTTGCTTTGTCTTAGCAGGTATGCTTTTCAATTTGTATATAACAATGGTGACCATGCATTTAAACTTATATGTTATATAACTATTTAAAAACTTATCACTCTCATATAATTGATGCCCAATCGGTTAAATTGATAAATATATTAGCAATACATATTTTTTATATGCATTAATGAGACAATGTGGTTTTCAACTTGAAAAGTGTCAACCCTAAATGGCCCTGAGCCAATAAACAAATACACAGAATATAGCCCCTACTGTGACACCAGTGCAATAAACAGGAGATGCACAGCAGGGGATTATAATGCCAAACATTCCTTAAGGTTCGATTGCGAAAACAAAACAATCTAGCATATCTTCTTGACATGTTTTATGATTTATGTTGAAAAGTGCAGTTTAATTGCAGTACAGACAATTGACTAACATGTTCCATTGTCCAGATCGTCAAATAAATGGGATCCCATAAATACTTATCTTTATTTAATATCCAAATAACGACGTCATACATGAGTGAACTTTTGAAATTTATTTATTAAGTGTTCTATATTTATGAAGTGCATTGAAATATGATACCACACTAGGTTGTCTTTACGTATTACCTCAAATAGATTTAAGCTTAAGAATACTATCATGTACCGATTACCTTAGGTAATAGCATGAAGTAAATCCATTATTAGGTTAATAATGATGGCTGAGTGAAATGAGTACACACGTCATGTCTGAAAGGTTCTGTTTCATATTGTGCATAAGTAAACAATCATAACTGTATCACATAAGCTCCGATGCTCACGATATTTAGACTGAGTGTGACAGAATAAAATGCTGTCACCAGGCATCTTATAAACAATTATTTATTTGTTTATTTATTATTTTTTTGAAATTTCGATTCTAATAAATGTCAATTGAAAATGTGACTGAGGGTGTGGTAAAAGAAAAGAAAAAGGTTTATAATTTATATTGTATGCCCATTTATAGAGTAGAAAACAAACACGAAGACAATAATGCACAATGATAACACATTTTGCACTCATTATATATCCATTGAAGTTTAAGTCATTTTAAAGATGATTATTTCAAATTACCACTATACAAAATATGTATATACTGAAGGTCCGCTGTAAGTCTAATCTCCCTGCCGAGGGCCAGCATGTTTGGACTAAGTTTAGTCGCCTGATGTGGCGTTGCCCTGTAGGCATTGGCCATATATATATATATAGCTGACGTTTTGCTGCCTTTGTTTATTTGCATTAAATCAAAATTAAACGTAAAACGTTCATTGGCGTCATCTTTTTGCGGAAACGGCAACACCTAAAACAATTCACTCTCGAAACGACTGAGAATCCCCAACGATAAGGGGAGAGGTTAGTACGGCCGCATAATAAACCTGTATTCTATCACCTGAGTCACGATGCAACCTGGCCAGAGCGAGTGGTAACTCGGACAGGCCCACTTACATAGCGTCGTCTAACCACAAGGGCTAGGTCGTAACAGTATCAATGATCAGATGGTATAATAGTCAGTATAATAGTCGGTATAATAGTCAGTATAATAGTCAGTATAATAGTCAGTATAATAGTCGGTATAATAGTCAGTATAATAGTCGGTATAATAGTCGGTATAATAGTCAGTATAATAGTCGGTATAATAGTCAGTATAATAGTCGGTATAATAGTCGGTATAATAGTCGGTATAATAGTCGGTATAATAGTCAGTATAATAGTCGGTATAATAGTCAGTATAATAGTCGGTATAATAGTCAGTATAATAGTCAGTATAATAGTCAGTATAATAGTCGGTATAATAGTCAGTATAATAGTCGGTATAATAGTCGGTATAATAGTCAGTATAATAGTCGGTATAATAGTCAGTATAATAGTCGGTATAATAGTCAGTATAATAGTCGGTATAATAGTCGGTATAATAGTCAGTATAATAGTCGGTATAATAGTCAGTATAATAGTCGGTATAATAGTCGGTATAATAGTCAGTATAATAGTCGGTATAATAGTCAGTATAATAGTCAGTATAATAGTCAGTATAATAGTCAGTATAATAGTCGGTATAATAGTCAGTATAATAGTCAGTATAATAGTCAGTATAATAGTCAGTATAATAGTCGGTATAATAGTCAGTATAATAGTCAGTATAATAGTCAGTATAATAGTCAGTATAATAGTCAGTATAATAGTCAGTATAATAGTCGGTATAATAGTCGGTATAATAGTCAGTATAATAGTCAGTATAATAGTCGGTATAATAGTCGATGTAATAATCAGTATAACAGTCAGTATAATAGTCAGTATAATAGTCAGTATAATAGTCGGTATAATAGTCAGTATAATATTCGGTATACTAGTTGGTATAATAGTCAGTATAATAGTCGGTATAATAGTCAGTATAATAGTCAGTATAATAGTCGGTATAATAGTCGGTATAATAGTCAGTATAATAGTCAGTATAATAGTCGGTATAATAGTCGGTAATAAAATCAGTATAATAGTCGGTATAATAGTCAGTATAATAGTCAGTATAATAGTCAGTATAATAGTCGGTATAATAGTCTGTATAATATTCGGTATACTAGTTGGTATAATAGTCAGTATAATAGTCGGTATAATAGTCAGTATAATAGTCAGTGTAATAGTCAGTATAATAGTCAGTATAATAGTCGTTATATTAGTCGGTATAATAGTCAGTATAATTGTCAGTATAATAGTCGGTATAATATTCGGTATACTAGTCGGTATAATATTCGGTATACTAGTCGGTATAATAGTCAGTGTAATAGTCAGTGTTATAGTCAGTATAATAGTCAGTATAATAGTCAGTATAATAGTCGTTATATTAGTCGGTAAAATAGTCAGTATAATTGTCAGTATAATAGTCGGTATAATATTCGGTATACTAGTCGGTATAATATTCGGTATACTAGTCGGTATAATAGTCAGTATAATAGTCGGTATAATAGTCAGTATAATAGTCGGTATAATAGTCGGTGTAATAATCGGTATACTAGTCAGTAAAATAGTCAGTGTAATAGTCGGTGTAATAGTCGATGTAATAATCAGTATAACAGTCAGCATGATAGTCAGTATAATAGTCGGTATAATATTCGGTATACTAGTCGGTTTCATAATCAGTATAATAGTCGGTATAGTAGTCGGTATAATAGTCGGTGTAATAATCAGTATAACAGTCGGTATAATAGTCGGTATAATAGTCGGTGTAATAATCAGTATAAAAGTCGGTATAATAGTCGGTGTAATAATCAGTATAACAGTCAGTATGATAGTCAGTATAATAGTCAGTATAATAGTCGGTATAGTAGTCGGTATAATAGTCGGTGTAATAATCAGTATAACAGTCGGTATAATAGTCGGTATAATAGTCGGTGTAATAATCAGTATAACAGTCGGTATAATAGTCGGTGTAATAATCAGTATAACAGTCAGTATAATAGTCAGTATACTAGTCAGTATAATAGTCAGTATAATAGTCGGTATAATAGTCAGTATAATAGTCAGTATAATAGTCGGTATAATAGTCGTTATATTAGTCGGTATAATAGTCAGTATAATAGTCAGTATAATAGTCAGTATATTAGTCGGTATAACAGTTAGTATAATAGTCAGTATAATAGTCAGTATAATAGTCGGTATAATAGTCGGTATAATAATCAGTATAATAATCAGTATAATAATCAGTATAATAATCAGTATAATAGTCGGTATAATAGTCAGTATAATTGTCGGTATAATAGTCGGTATAATAATCAGTATAATAATCAGTATAATAATCAGTATAATAATCAGTATAATAGTCGGTATAATAGTCGGTATCATAGTCAGTATAATCGTCAGTATCTTATGTTTTTGTGTTTTGATTTTGTTTTATAAATTACAAGTTATTATTTATTTATAGTAAGCATTAACATTTAGGAAAGAGATACTTTACATGAAACAGAGTGTTCCCGTTCAATTATTAATCCAAACTAAATCTGCACAATAAATGAAACTGTTGCGAAAGCAAGAACAAACAGACAATTCAACATTTAATGTTTTATGATTTAAGTTGAAAAATGCCGTATTATTGCCGAAAATACAAATTTATACAAAATTCACAAGCCAGATAGTTAAAGTAATATGATTCAATAAATATACCCTCTATATTAAATATCTTACTAAAAAAGTAATAAAATAATGATTTTGGTATTGTATTCAACAAGTGTTTGAGGTTCCTTTTAAAAATAATATCTCGCTAGGTTTTCTTTACATATTACTTAAAAACAGATTTCCGCTTCAGTAAACTATCAATTACAATATATTGTTTTGCATTAGAAATAACCTGAAAAGAATGTGATTAGGTAAGAGACAATACCTGAATTCAATGAGTATATTCGCCATGACTGAGTGGCTCTGAATGAATGTTCTATCGAATGGATTACAGTATGTGTATACCAAGTGATAAATTACGTCATAAATGTTGCGTCGGATGGCAATATTTTGCTTAAAATGAAGACTTAAATCAAAGATAACTTTTCTTTACAACACCATTTTAAATAAAACAAAGGGCAGTCTATGCCGCTTAAAGACCACCACAAGTGTTTTATTACCGAATTTTGATAAAGTCATTAGTTTCATCAAACACTTCGACAAATATGTTTCCAAAATAAAGTTTTGAATCTCCTCCGTCAGACGGCCGTATTGTGAAAAGGATTGTCGAAGTGTGTTTTAAGAAACTAAACACTCAATCAAACTCTAATAAATACTGAAGGCAGGGCTCCCTCCGTAAGCGGTGTAGACTGCGCTTTGTTTCATTTAATATGGTGAAAAAATAGTGAAGTTATCATCGTTTAAAGTCTTTTTTCAAACCAAAATATTGCCTTCCGACGTAGCATTTATGACGCAATTTATCACGTGGTATACACACACTGGATTAGATGTTTAACGAATGCATTGGTTATATACTAATAGGACGCTTTTATCACGTCGAGTTAAGTGTGTAGAAAACGTATCCCTCGTGTCTGCATAGCCGTTTATGCATGATTATACATCGAACGAGACATGATATTTACACGCACATATTTAGCGCACTGTTCAAATAATTAACTATTATCAACAAAGTTGACCAAAACCAACTTAATCTTGACACCATACTCTTCCTAAACCTGAATAAGGCGACGCTTTCTTTACTTTATTTCCATGTTACACATTAAATTTCTTAAACGAAAAAAAAACAAACTTAGCTGTTCATTTCATTATATTTATTTTTGTTTATTTACATTTAAACGGTTTGGAATGTTTGGCGAGACTCCCCTTTCACATATATAAATATCTAATTAATATCTAATAAATATAATTAAAGGCAACTGTTCACCTGCCAAACTTTCGCGTCTTCCATGGCGACCTACCCCAAAGCCTCGGGGTTATAAATAAGCAATCAATTATTGCACTACAATCACTTATTGCAGCAGTTAAACAATACACTTTAGTTCAGCTCAGCAAATATGTAAATCAGTATCAAATATCAATTACGAGTATTCATTCTTTAGCAAATGTAAGTGAATTCCGTCACGGAAAAACAATGTTCGGAAAGCTCTTAAAAATGGTTAATGATAAACTTGCATAAGATTTGGAAAGAAAGGTGCTGCCAAGTGCTAACCAATAGAAGTATGGCGTATTTAGTACAACGGGTATTGACGCGGTGTTCAACGTACAAAACCCTTTGAACAAAAGCAAAGTATCATGATAATTTACATATTCTGCTTAGGAGACACAAAACTGCATATTTTCATATAGACTATGGGAGCCTCACCTGACTTCTAATGGCCGTTGCGCACATTGAACATTCTGCACTGGGTCGCCATCTTCCCCGGGTTTACGTCATTCAATAGACCGATGGTAATGGCAAAACTGAAATATTCGAACAACACAACAGAAGAGAGCAACTATTTACATCAAAAAATGAAAATATAATGCGTTTCATGCTAATGTTTATGTATAAAGCGTACAGCTCGGCTGCCTTAAATATGCAGGGGGTAGGGTAGTTTTTTTTAAATGACGATGAAATTAATTCCATAACTTTTAACACACCTTGTATTAGCGATGGCTTGATTCGAAAGAAAGCTTTACCACAAAGGATTAATACTTGTAAAGCGAGAATTTACTTGACCAATATAAATTAAGAAGAGCAATAAACAACTCAAGCGAATTGACCCTACGTTGACCTTCGGTTAATAACAACTAACATTTCATTTGTTGATAACCTCGGTTACTCGACATGATTAACCGGAAACAAAATCGCACAAAGCTTTGAAACCATATTTTCCGTAATTTACATTTCGGAACTGAAGCCATACATAAATCGCATCAATTATCTCGTGCATTGTTAAATATCAACATCAGAAGTTAAAATCTTTTGAAAAACTTTCTTTTGGAATACAGAACATTCTTGAAAATATGCTATTGAGTCATAAGTTAATACTGTAAAATCTTAAATAATCATGAGTAAGTAAAAAGCAGCACTCAACACACACTACTAGTGTGATACGTGATCAGAAAACATCAGTAGCATGATACAGGATCAGAAAACGACAGTAATACCAGTGGCATGATACGGGATCAGAAAACGACACTAGCATGATACGGGACCAGAAAATAACTGTAGCATGATACTGGATTAAAAAACGACACTAGCATGATACAGGACCAGAAAACGACAATAGCATGATAGGGAATCAGAAAGCGACACTTGCATGATAGGGAATCAGAAAAAGATACTAGCATTATACAGGATCAGAAAACGACAATATCATGATTTAGGATAAAAAAAAGACACTAGGATGCCTCAGGCTCAGAAAACGACACTAGCATGCTACAGGATCAGAAAACGACACTAGCATCATACAAGATAAAAAAACTGCAGCAGCATCATACGGGATAAAAAAACGACACTTGCATGATACGGGATAAAAAACGACACTTGCATGATACGGGATAAAAAACGACACTTGCATGATACGGGATAAAAAACGACACTTGCATGATACGGGATAAAAAACGACACTTGCATGATACGGGATAAGAAAACGACAATAGCATAATACGGTATCAGAAAACGACAATAGCATAATACAGGATCATAAAACGACAATAGCATGATACAGGAGCAGAAAACGACACTTGCATGATACGGGATCAGAAAACGACAGTAACATGATACGAGAGCAGAAAACGACACTAGCATGATACGGTATCAGAAAACGACAATAGCACGATACAGGATCAGAAAACGACAATAGCATGATATATGATCAGAAAACGACAATAGCATGCTACATGATCAGAAAACGACACTAGCATGATACGGAATCAGAAAAGGACAGTAGCATGATACGAGATAAGAAAACGACACTAGCATAATATGGGATCTGAAAACGACAGGAGCATGATACGGGGTCAGAGAAACGACACTAGCATGATACAGGATTAGAAAACGACAATAGCAAGATACCGGATCAGAAAACGACAGTACCATGACACGGGGTCAGAAAACGACACTAGCATGATACGGGATCAGAAAACGACATTTGCATGATACGGGATAAGAAATAGATACTAGCATGATACAAGATCAGAAAACGACAATAGCATGCTACAGGAGCAGAAAACGACAATAGAATGCTTTTGGATCAGAAAACGACAATAGCATGCTACGGGATCAGAAAACGACAATAGCATGCTTTTGGATCAAAAAACGACAATAGCATGCTACGGGATCAGAAAACGACACTAGCTTGATACAGGATCAGAAAACGACAATAGCATGCTTTTGGATCAGAAAACGACAATAGCATGCTACGGGATCAGAAAACGACACTAGCTTGATACGGGATCAGAAAAAGACACTAGTGTGATACGGGAACAGAAAAGACCATACCATAATACGGGATCAGAAAATGACACTAGCATGATAAGGGATCATTAAACGACACTTGCATGATACGGGATAAAAAAACGACAGTAGCATGATACGGGAGCAGAAAACGACACTTGCATAATACGGGATCAGAAAACGACACTTGCATGATACGGGATAAGAAAACGACAGTAGCATGATACGGGAGCAGAAAACGACACTTGCATAATACGGGATCAGAAAACGACACTAGCATGATACGGGAGCAGAACACGACACTAGCATGATACGGGAGCAGAAAACGACACAAGCATGATACGGGAGCAGAAAACGACACTAGCATTTTACGGGATCAGAAAACGACACTAGCATGATACGGGATAAGAAAACGATAGTAGCATGATACGGGATCAAAAAACAAAAGTAGCATAATACGGGATAAAAAAAGACAATAGCATGCTACACGATCAGAAAAGGACAATAGCATGATACGGAATCAGAAATCGACAGTAAAAACAAACGGATTTATCAGAACTATGGTTGTTTTTTTTGAACCAGAAAAGAAAGATGATAGACAAAAAACTAAATAGTTTGAACTTCCGTCTTCCGTATCTCCTTTTTAATTTTTAATCTAATAGAGAGAATGCTTTGAAATTATTAATCATGTATGGGTAAGGTGCAGTCGATTCTCATCCCTGTAAGCACCTTACCCAAACAAACAAAATGATAAAGACAGAATGAAATAAGTTTGTTTTAAATATCATATTTTTAACAGTCTAGTATGAGCCTGTGTTAATTTTATTGTAAAAAATGCCGTGTTCTTATCTGAAAATAGAATCGATTTAATCTCCGGTAAAAACTTGCAGGGCAATCTGCTTAATTGTCCAATGTTTGCAAACTAATCATCATTTATGCGCTTTATCGCTATTCTTGTGATGCATAAATAGTGCACTAATACATTAAGATATTTAGATAAAACTTACGTCATCATGTCTCGTCGCCATTTTGCTTGTTCGTGTAAGGCGTAGTCGATTCATGAACCTGTGTTTAGTTTGCCAGATTTTGTTTTGTTTAATATGGACTGGTTATTTTTTTTCTGTTAAAGTGAGAATATAAACAGTGCATACATGTTGTAGCAAGTATAATGGTACATATCAACTCGCTGTTTACTTGCAGGCCCACGATGTCAGACCGGTACTATCGCCTGGTGACCATGCTCCTTGACATTAGTCTCCCAGCTCTGAGGGATCTGTTTGTACATTGTGCCCAGAATGACACAAATGTTACATTCACCACACTTGAGGGATACATGAACAGCCGTAAGAATGTGGTCGATGCATTAGTCAGATCAAGAGTACTTCGTAAAGATCAATACAATATTGTATTTCCCACATCGGGAACGTTTGACGAAACCAAGTGGGACATGTCCTTATTGTCATCACTTCTCATAAGCATGTTCGGACAGACAACAGCTCCTGTGAAAAATGAAATACAGCTCATAAGAGATATGCGGAATAAACTATCACACAGGTCAGACACAAACATGATAGAATCTGAATACAACACTTTATGGACAGATATTGATGTTTCGACCATCGCAGTTATTGCTTTTTTCAAGAGTTCAAAAGACGAACAGAATGTGCGAAAGGATATTAAGAGTCTTAAAACTCGCACCCTAGACCCTTCCAAAACACTTGAAATCATAAACACATGGTATCTGGGTGTCGGCTTGGAAAATGCTGCCGAGATACGATCTCTTAGAGAAGAAGTAGGGGAAATGAAGCAGAAATTAGAGGAAGTTGGAAACAATACCTCCTTTACTTCTCGTGTAATACAGAATACTACAGTCAAACGGAAAGGCAGATCTGGTATGTTTAAAGTTATATTATAGTTCCAAATTGTTGCCGATCTTAAGAATATTTTGTAACGGTTTGCATCGGTTACGATATGTTTGATGTAATGATAAGCGATTTCTTTTTTTTCTTTTTGCCAGGTATACCGTCAAAGAGAATGAAGACTTTGAGTACATGCTTAGAAGGATTTAAAGGTAAGTAAACACATAGAAAACTGAAACAGGTGGAACTGATAAACAATAAAAGTTTAAATAGATTCAGACCATTTTCTAAATAATTTGTAATTCAAAAATAAAATAGGGTTATTAGTACTGCGTGTTGATCCGGGAAGTTGTATTCGACCCGAATGGAATTTTTGCAGATTCGGATTTCACGTGGCGCAAGAAGTACTTATAACCCTTTTATTATATACATTACTGGTTAGATCATTTAAAAGCCACATGTTCTCATAATAAATGTCATTTTAACGATGCAATATTTGGTTGTATGACGTCATTTTAACCTCGCACAACGATACTTGTTATGATGGCTTGTCACAAGAGTGGAATACGGCCGTATGACACTGTCCAGAGTGAAATACGGACTGCCGTATTTTACGACAAGTATTGAGTGTGGATTTATGAAGGGTAAATACGTATACAATAAATGCATATACGTCGATATGCCATAAGTCATTTATTTACTGGTTTAAACCAGGTGATTTCAAACGAGCTATGACACGGTGTATACAAGGAGATTTTATTCCGCCCGAACAAGTTGGAACAATTCAACAAAAGCTAGAAGATGATCACCTTGCTATTGTGGTCGGATATG
Organism: Mya arenaria; assembly: GCF_026914265.1. Taxonomy (NCBI): domain Eukaryota; kingdom Metazoa; phylum Mollusca; class Bivalvia; order Myida; family Myidae; genus Mya; species Mya arenaria. The sequence continues at coordinate 8,185,367 of NC_069138.1, read as the reverse complement.
GAGAGAGTGCGTATCTTTCAACTGTGTTCCATGCAATCAAAGAAATTGAGTATGAACCAAATCGATCCGCTTTACTAACAGATCCTTCCGACTGGATTCATGTCGACCCAGATGATGTGCATATTGTTGTTTTCAAAAATCCATTTGGAAGCGTTGTATTTGATCAAAACAAAGCTACTACTATGTTCAACAAACTAGAAGATATAAAGAACTCATGTGAGGACTCTAAGCTTGATGTTGTAATTGCTTCTAAAGGAGAAATCCTTGACGAGGCAATGCGAGTGATAGAGCAGAGGCCCGATGTCTTTGATGACAAGATAGTAGTTTACAAAGGAGGTAGTGCACCAACGCCATCAAGTCTGATAGGTATGGAACAATTTTAAGTTAATATTTTGAATAACGATTTCGAATTGTATTTTCAACAAAATATATAAGTTGACAAATTTAAAGGAGGTTTATAATGTATTTATATTTTTCAGAGCAAACGACATTAATAAAAGAGAAAAATGATCCTCCTGTATATTCAAGAAATGTTTCTCGTGAGTAGATATTGTGTGGTTTGTGGAGTTTTGTGCTGTTGTTCCATGTTTCTGGTTTGTGCTTGTTTTGTTTTGTGTTTTATGTCTTTGGCGTTTACCCTGTGCCATTAAACGTGGTTTATATTTAAACTTTCGGACCTCAATTTACGGATAGAAGTTTTTTTCGTATTATGAGATTAATCTTACTGTGATGGTTAAAGAGATACAACGATAGGTTTCCCTTTAACTTTCAACTTGAAAGCTCAAAGATTCAGTCAAAACTCTGGTATATCGATGTTCTGGTTATGTGTTTTTTTAATGTGTAGCGTTTAGTTATACATTTTTTGCAAAGTGTTTCAATCATTTTTTTATTTTCCGAGGTCCAAACGACTTCGACATAAAGAGGGCAATGTACTCCTGTATATAAGATTCGTAGTTTTATGCGCAATGCGTTTAAACACTTTGTACCACTTTTACTGAGGTTATTTATATACGTACGCAACCTCTAAACTATAAACTAATGATCAGTTAAGGCATTTCTTTTTGCCAATTTCAAATATCTGTATATAAGCCAATCATCATTGCAGAGATGAGTAAATATTATGCAGAAGATCTTCAGAAAACAACACCCAAGACAAGTGATACAAATTATAGAACGATTTTATCCAAACTCAACGATAAACACTGTGTGGTTTTGTCGGCTACAGATAGTGAGGGCCTTTCAAAATGCATTGCCTACTTGACAGAGGCTTTCCCGACCTTTCTGAATGTGTCCCACAGGGACGATCTCATGCACGCAAAACTCGACAGCACGGGCGTAGTTGTAGTAGTTGACATGGCGGGGAAATATGTATACGACATGTTGAGATCCAACCAATGGTTGGAGACCTTCGACTTTATGAAGCCGATGGTGCAAAATGGGAAACCAAACATTGCGGTCGTGATGGACAAGACGAGGCTGCATGAGTGCCTTCGGAAAACAGGAATGCATTGGATTTTTCAAAACGTCTTGGAAATGTTTCCATCAGGGTGTATGTATACAGTTACTCAATCAATATTTTTGTTGTCTTGAACTTAATATAATGCTTTACGTAGATATTAAGAATTTAAAACATGGATGCGTCCACTTGTTGAAACACTTTTCCAAGGTATACTATAATAAATCATTTAACGTTTCAAAAAATGTAAGTTGTTCGGAAGGATTCAGTTTGTTTTCTCCCAAACAAATGAATCCAATATTTCAATTGTTCACATGTGAAGACGAAAGAGTTTTGTATTTACATATTGTTTGCAGATATTGTCGAAGTTGACGCCCAGAAAATTATCCTTAACGAAGTTGTGATAACAAACAGCGTCAGGTATTATGATCTTTCAAATATGAAATAACTATTAAAACATTGCTTTATATAATCTTTGCACGAAAAACCGGTTTGAACTACTCGAATTGCCAGATGGCCTTCGCAACATCTGCTGAGATATTATTCATTTGAACCTTTAGCATGCAATGTAAGATACCTATCAGTTTATGTAATAACAGCGTGTTAGGATTGTCGTCTATGGAGTGTACAAGTTGAATATTAAAAATGTTATCTTATCTAGAAGTAAGACTCAGATGTTACGTACTAAGAAAACTTACGGATCTTTTCTAGTTTGAATTCCGTCAACCGACAATCGTATTTTTTTCATCATATATCGGCTATTTCCGTATGTACGGAATCTGGACGGTATGGTATTGGGCTTACTCGGAGATGTTATCAAACACATATGTTCACTGTTGCTAACGATGGCATAGCGATGACACGTACTGGCCAAGAGATAAATAAGTCATGAGAATAAGATAGTATATCGTGGTCACGAGATAACAAAGGTACACTCCTGTCACCTCTACGTTACCTTAGGCTCTTCAAAAGGCCTATTGGCTAACGAAATCCAGGGCGTTCGTACAAATTACCGGACGCTTTTTCATATGCCATTTTTTCGCAATGAACACTATTTTAAGTTTTAAAAATGTGTGGTTAACGGATTCAACTACTCAAACAGAACAGGTATAAAACGAGCGGACTAGGGCGGTTACGTATTTGCACCCAGGCAAAACACGGATTGTTTCAAAATAGTTCTTATAAAAACATAATATTACTGACTCAAATAAAATAATAAAAAATATCAATCTTTGTCATCTTAGAAAACATAGCTATTTACAAAAAAACAACAACAACTGATACACTCACCTTTTATTTCCGTTTTCAGCGATTTAGTAGTAAAACGGAAGACAAGCGCGTGTTACACTGTCTCGCTTTTAAGCTAGCTGTCATAGCAGCGCAGTAAAGCGTCCGTCTGCAGTGTATCAAACAACATACACTAAAATATATGCAGGCAGGCTCGAGTTAAAACATCAAACAACATACACTAAAATATATGCAGGCAGACTCGAGTTAAACATCAAACAACATACACTAAAATATATGTAGGCAGGCTCGAGTTAAACATCAAACAACATACACTAAAATATATGCAGGAAGGCTCGAGTCAAACATCAAACGACATACACTAAAATATATGCAGGAAGGCTCGAGTCAAACATCAAACGACATACACTAAAATATATGCAGGAAGGCTCGAGTTAAACATCAAACAACATACACTAAAATATATGCAGGAAGGCTCGAGTCAAACATCAAACGACATACACTAAAATATATGCAGGAAGGCTCGAGTTAAACATCAAACAACATACACTAAAATATATGCAGGAAGGCTCGAGTTAAACATCAAACAACATACACTAAAATATATGCAGGAAGGCTCGAGTCAAACATCAAACGACATACACTAAAATATATGCAGGAAGGCTCGAGTCAAACATCAAACGACATACACTAAAATATATGCAGGAAGGCTCGAGTCAAACATCAAACGACATACACTATAATATATGCAGGAAGGCTCGAGTTAAACATCAAACAACATACACTAAAATATATGCAGGAAGGCTCGAGTCAAACATCAAACGACATACACTAAAATATATGCAGGAAGGCTCGAGTCAAACATCAAACGACATTCACTAAAATATATGCAGGAAGGCTCGAGTTAAACATCAAACAACATACACTAAAATATATGCAGGAAGGCTCGAGTTAAAACATCAAACAACATACACTATAATATATGTAGGCAGACTTGAGGTAAATATCAAACAATATACACTTTAATATATGAAGGCAGGCTCGAAGTCAAACATCAAACAACATACGCTATAATATATGTAAGCAAGCTCGAGGTAAAAGATCAAACAACAGCCACCACAATATATGTAGGCACGGCATTAGTCAAAACTTGAACAACATACACTTCAATACAAGTAGACAGGCCCGTTGCCAAACACCATCAATAGACACTGAAATAAATGTGTACTGGCCCGAAGTCAAACATCAACAAAGTGACACAATAAAACATGTAGACAGACCCGTAGCCAAACATCAACCAACATACACTATAAAGCATGTATACAGACTCGTAGCCAAACATCAACCAACAAACTCTATAATACATGTTTACAGGCATATTGCCAAACACCAACTAAGAGACAGTATAATACATGTATACAGGCCCGTAGCCAAACATCAAACAACATACACTACAATACATGTTTACAGGCCCGTTGCCAAACACCAACCAATAGACACTATAATACATGTATACAGGCCCTTAGCCAAACACCAACCAACATACACTATAATACATGTATACAGGCCCGTAGCCAAATTCCAAACAACAGACACTATAATACATGTAGGCAAGCCCGTAGCGAAATATCAACCAACAGACACTATAATACATGTAGGCAAGCCCGTAGCCAAATATCAACCAACAGACACTATAATACATGTAGGCAAGCCCGTAGCCAAATATCAACCAACAGACACTATAATACATGTAGACAGACCCGTAGCCAAACATCAACCAACAGACACAATAATACATGTATACAGGCCCGTAGCCAAACATCAAACAACAGACACTATAATACATGTAGGCCGGCCCTTAGCCAAACATCAAACAACATACACTATAATACATGTAGGCCGGCCCTTAGCCAAACATCAAACAACATACACTACAATACATGTACGACAGGCCCGTGGCCAAACATTAATGAATGTATTCAGACCGGTAGCCAAACATCAACCAACAAACATTATAAAACATGCAGGCAGGCCGGTAGCAAAACATCAACCATCAGACACTATAATACATGTAGTCAGGCCTGTATTCAAACATCAACCATCAAACATTATAAAACATGCAGGCAGGCCGGTAGCAAAACATCAACCATCAGACACTATAATACATGTAGTCCGGCCCGTATTCGAACATCAACCATCAAGCGTTATAAAACATGCAGGCAGGCCGGTAGCGAAACATCAACATCCTTTTTAGAAAAACTCGCAAATTATATGCGCACGTAACGTTATTTCGGAAATTATGTCTTTTATATTGTGTCCAAATCCTGTGCGCACAGACGTTTGGTTTGAAAGTGATAACGGGCTAAAATTTCAAAACAGTGGTAAATAATAATTTTATTAAAAATAAATTCTTTATATAAACAACCGGAACGCATATAACAATGGCAAAAGTTAACGTGCTAGGCTGTAAAGCTTAAGGTTGCGAGTACGAAGCCGTTAAGAGTGATACATTTTAATGTTATATATTTTTGTATTATCTTCGCTTTCCATTATTTGACTTAAGTCCATTACAATTTTATTATTTTCCTTTGTATTATTCTGAACATATCTTCCATCCTTTTTCTTAATTTCATTTCATTTTCCATTTCCATTCAATATATGAAACAATGCTTTTCATCGAACTTAAATATATATAATTTAAAATCGCAGCATCATAGTAATTATAATTTGAGCTGTAATCAAATTGTCATAATATGTTTGATGAAAACTAAAAAAACAATTAGTGTGTTGTACATGAATGTTTTTAAATTAGAACATTAAAAGATAGAGAAAAATAATGAGTTTCGAACGCACGTCCCTTATTCCCTAAATCAGAAGTCCAGCACGCTACCACCACGGCTATGACAAATTATGCACTAAATCAGAAGTCCAGCACGCTACCACCACGGCTATGTCAAATTATGCACTAAATTAGAAGTCCAGCACGCTACCACCACGGCTATGTCAAATTATGCACTAAATTAGAAGTCCAGCACGCTACCACCACGGCTATGTCAAATTATGCACTAAATTAGAAGTCCAGCACGCTACCACCACGGCTATGTCAAATTATGCATCATGTGCATTTTAGGTTAAATTTTATCATTATGAGCTATGAAAAAACAAGTTCACCATTCTGTGGAATCGCCCAAATATCTAAAATATAATGATACATTCAAAGCTCAGTGCGTGAAATCGATCTTTTTATAGTAAAGAATACAAGCATCTGTAAATAAAGTCCGGGGAAAAGGAAAGCAGACAGAACATTTCATCGATATTCTTATGTTATCAGATTTCATTTGCATGCATTAATTTCATTAAAAACTCTCATACATATTTTCGCTCTCACTTTGTTCGCCAACGTCAAAATATAATATTAATGTAATATGTGCCTTTAACATCACTGTAAAGGTTTAAGCCAATACATAGTTGGGATACATTACAACAATTCGCTTTAATGGATATTCATATTCATTTATTTTTATATTTCATAATATTTTTTAACTATCAAAACATTGATTATGGCTTGCTTTTATTTTACATCCTAATATTACTCTTTGTACACACTTTTATCACATTCCTCTTATTATCGACGTATGCATTTACCGTTACAGCATCCAGACTGACCTCATCCTGAGGCACGTGGCCGACATAGAGCTGGTGCAATCAGACGGTGACGATGAGCAAGGTTCCATAACCGGAATGACCGTGGTGGAGGACAGATTACTGGTGGCGGTGGACGATGATTATAATTGTTTGCGTTGTTTTGATTTGAGCACGAGTACGCAGATATCGAGGTATGATAAACAAGTAAACGGGCCATATGATATAACAACACTACCTGGTAGTCGAGTAGCTGTGACATTTCCGTACGATGGTGAAATTCATTTCTTCGAGGTGAAATCTCAGTCTGGAGAGTTTTTGTTTATTAAAAAGATAAACGTTGATTCAAGATGTATTGGAATAGTGTACAGTGATGACAAACTCATAGTATCATATATGGGTTATATACCCAATAAAGTACAAATACTGGACATGGAGGCCAACGTGCAGCAGTTGCTCCAGACTAACTATTACGACAAGAGTGTGCCCAGTAATCCTCAGTACGTGGCCGTTAGCCCTGATCACAACACAATATACGTATCTGACCAGGAGACGAACACGGTGGCTGCCCTGACGCGGGATGGTCATGTGCTCGGTGTTCTACAGGATGAAGACAATCTAATGTCTCCATGCGGATTAACTGTGGATGCCCAAGGTTGTGTTTACGTGTGTAATTATCGTTCCGACACTGTGTGTCTAGTGTCACCGGAGACCGGCTCTGTCACTAGGCTGGTGGGGAAGGAGAATGGTATATGCAACCCGCAAAGTGTGGCGGTGTGTGATAAAACACGCTGTCTGTATGTTGGGATGCCGTTCAGCAGTACCATTAAAGTGTTCAAAATAGAATAATGAAACATTCTATAGAATGGTTATTTATAATGCTTTGATGATGCTAGCAAAAAGTGTTTGTTAAATTGTAAGTGCGGTTCACAAGATTATGTTGTATCATAATCCGTGTGTACCCGATAAGAATAATATCGTGACATTGCTTATTCAGACAAAATTCCAAACAAACAAAGAAGTTTCACATTTAAAGTTGTACTCCATGTCGTTTTTGTTGATTTCAAACAAATACTACACGAGCTGTTTTTATTTGTGTTTTAGTGATTATATATTTACAAACGATCAATACAATAAAATAAAAATGAGTTATTGAAGAAATAAATGATTCATCATTAATGTTGTACTTTCAATGTGATTTGATACCATCCATGTATATATTCTATAAATATATCAGACTGAAATGATGATAATGGATCTACATAATACAACACATTTTAAAATGCAATCTGTTGATAAATACACGAATGAAAAAGCGACATATGTATGTAGAAGCTGGTATAAATTAAACGGTCTTTATTCGTTTGAGTCTCTAGTTCATTATCGTGTATGGAATTGCATTATGCCTCTAAATAGGGTTTGTTTTTTAATGTTTGACTACTGGGTGTGTCCCTGTAGATTTTTATTGAAATATTCATTACTGACATATTTTTCTTGATATGCTTGACGTACGCGTTTGCGACAACCATGTTATTATAAGTACGAGTTTCTTCCTAGTATTTGGAGTAATCTCCTTTAAACTTTCAGCCAGGGCATGGAGATATAAACATTTCCTTTTCGGAAAAAATAGTCCGCACCATATTCATTTAGTTGTTTTTTTTTAACTGTTTTTTTTTTATTTTCGTACACCTCATGCCCCTATTTTCTGGAAACATTTTATTATCCCGTATAAGAGGATAACGATAAGCTCGCTTTTTTGTTTCAATAATTTGCGTAAAATTTAGTGTTTAAGATTTTTTACACTTAAGATAGGAATTATCTTTATGATAAATATTTCATTTAAAAAAAATCAATAAAAGTATTTCTTTCATGCTTTACGATGAAATATGGGGTTTTAACAGTGAAATAACAACAGTGAAAATATCAATTTGATATTTTCACTGCAAAATAAGGAGTGAAAATATCAACTTTCAGAACTACTTATAAATTGCTTTGTTGTAACATGTACTTGCCTTGATCAAAACAGAACACTGGACTTCAGTAAATTATGTTATCAAATGTTAAAAAAATAAATAAAGAAATATTTTATAAATTTAAAAAAATATATATTGGAAATTAACAACTTACCGTTTATTACCGGTTATCCCGTTTATCAAACATTTTACTGATCTTTGAAGCTGAATGTTCGAACATTTGCTTTCATACCAAACAAATTACAGTCAAAAACAACTGTTCGAACATAAATAAAATTTTATATCATCGTTCAAATGTATTTTGAACTGTTAACCGTTGTAGTACGTAAATGAGCTTCCTGGAGAATTCACACATCAATTTACAGATAGATCCGATATTTTTTTACCCCACCCACACCTCAAAATGTGTCAACAAACTAGCGTGGCATTTACTTTTTATCTGGAAAACAAACATTTAAAAGCGAAACAGACTGGTCTCTGACAGTAATGTAACGTGCGAGCCAAACAAACACCAACAGATCCCTTCAGGGAAAAGTATGCTCGACCCTGAAGGGGTCCACTGGTCTTTATATACACTAACTTCTCTATTCTCACATAGACCGGGCTTTGCTAATTTGCATATTACCAACCAAGTTTACATCCGGTATGAACGTACTTCTGTTTTATACGGAATATTATTATGAACGCACCTTCGGCCGCTTACAGCGGACCGTTACAGTAAGATGACTGAATATTAACTTACTATAAAAACACGTGTACATGCAGTCTTAAACTAAGAAGAATGGTTAAAATCCAATGTGTATCCACATTTGTTTTACTAACACATTTGACCTTCCAAATTTTCATTCTTTAAATATCGGCGTAGTAATTTGGTTATGTATTCATGCCCATCTTAAAATAAAAAGTGTTTTCATTATTTTTTGGAACATATGTGCACCAATAATACTTCATTGTTTACTGTTTATTAAGCTTTGCAATAAAAAACGAGCGAATATTAAGCTATAGGAATGAATAGCAGAGAACTATTTCTCAGCAAACCGAAAGTAGAAAAGTTGACAGCTATAATTATGCATGAGGGGCGCACCACCGGTAGCGGCGTAAAGCCCACCCTCTTCAAAAAAGGGGGTAATTCAGAAATAAATAAAAAACAAATAAAACTCCGAAAATAAGCATAAAAGAAACAGAAAATTTGTTTATTTCAGTGTAAGATCGTATTTAATTTCACTCGTGATCATAAAAAAACTACATTTTCACTCGTGGCTTCGCCACTCGTGAAAATATGATTTTCTATGACACTCGTGAAATAAAATGCGATCTTACACTGAAATAAAAAAATATCCTCTATGTATTTTCGCTTATTGAAATACGCTACCTAAGCCTGTAAAGCCTTATAAATTCGAGAAATTGGGTTGGAGTGATACACACATTATTGGACTATACATTGATACACTTAACATAGATATTTTTATTCATAACCTTGTAAGTAGGATCCATGACCCTTCAAAAGGAAGATTTTACAGTCTTTCGTTAATTATAATTTCCAACCCTATTTGAACTGCGTCAATATCCCAAAAAATAGAATTGCACTTTGTAAATTAAGAATGAGCGCACATAGATTGAATTTAGAAGTGGGTAGATGTAATTAAACTCCCTTGAATGAAAGGCTTTGCCCTATATGCAATGTACTTGAAGACGAGTTCCATTTTATTTATGAATGCCAGATGAATGTTGAGAAAAGAAATAATTACATACCTAGATATTATCGTCAACGACCCTTTATGTTAAAAGCTATCTTACTTTTACATTCAGAAAATAAACATTTACTACGTAACGTATCCATGTTGTGTACAAGGCTTTTGAATTGATGAATAGAAATGCTCAACTGTAACACTAATTGTTATTCCCTTACCTGTCATTTCGTGAACTGCACTTTTTTCATAATGTATAGATTCAAAATATTGAATATTTAAATGTACTTCGTTGAATATAATATGTTATTGTTTATGAATGACATATGTACGAACACCATCACGTTGATATATATACACAAGACAACTTAAAGAAATATAGCTTAAACAGTGTTTATTTAATTGTTTCTTTGTTCTTTTTTTTTCAGGCTTTTATTAATTGTATTACCGAACGCCATGTATATATGCAGAATATTCAATTTATCAATGACCAAGGGTACTCTTTGATTTATATCATTGTCATTATAATTTGAACTCTTTTATACGAAATAAACTTTGTTCTGTTCTGTTCTCATTATTAGACTATACAGTAATAAGCTCATTATTAGACTATCAGTGATACACTCATTATTAGACTATACCGTGATACACTCATAATTAGACTATAACGTGATACACTCATTATTAGACTATACAGGGATATACTCATTATTGGACTATACAGTGATACACGCATTACTAGACTATACCGTGATACACTCATTATTAGACTATAACGTGATACACTCATTACTAGATTATACAGTGATATACTCATTATTGGACTATACAGTGATACACTCATTATTAGACTATACACACATTATTAGACTGTACACTGATACAATCATTATTAGACTATACCGTGATACACTCATTATTGGACTATAACGTGAAACACTCATTATTAGACTATACACTGATACACTCATTATTAGACTATACCGTGATACACTCATTATTAGATTATAACGTCATACGCTCATTATTAGACTATAACGTGATACACTCATTATAAGACTATACAGTGATGCACTCATTATAAGACTACACAGTGATACGCTCATTATAAGACTATACATTGATTCACTCATTATAAAACTATGCAGTGATACACTCATTATAAGACTATACAGTGATACACTAATTATAAGACTATACAGTGATACACTCATTATAAGAATATACAGTGATGCACTCATTATAAGACTATACAGTGATGCACTCATTATAAGACTATACAGTGATACACTCATTATAAGACTATACAGTGATACACTAATTATAAGACTATACAGTGATACACTCATTATAAGACTATACAGTGATACACTCATTATAAGACTATACAGTGATACACTCATTATAAGACTATACAGTGATGCACTCATTATAAGACTACACAGTGATACACTCATTATAAGACTATACAGTGATACACTCATTATAAGACTATACAGTGATGCACTCATTATAAGACTATACAGTGATGCACTCATTATATGACTATACAGGGATACACTCATTATAAGACTATACAGTGATACACTCATTATAAGTCTATACAGTGATACACTAATTATAAGACTACACAGTGATACACTCATTATAAGACTACACAGTGATACACTCATAATAAGACTATACAGTGATACATGCATTATAAGTCTTTACAGTGATGCACTCATTATAAGACTATACAGTGATGCTTTCATTATAAGACTATACAGTGATGCACACATTATAATACTACACGGTGATGCACTCATTATAAGACTATACAGTGATACACTAATTATAAGACTATACAGTGATACATTCATTATAAGACTACACAGTGATGTACTCATTATAAGACTATACAGTGATACACTAATTATAAGACTATACAGTGATACACATTATAAAACTACACAGTGATGTACTCATTATAAGACTATACAGTGATACACTAATTATAAGACTATACAGTGATGCACTCATTATAAGACTATACAGTGATACACTCATTATAAGACTATACAGTGATGCACTCATTATAAGACTACACAGTGATGCACACATTATAAGACTACACAGTGATGTACTCATTTTAAGACTATACAGTGATGCACTCATTATAAGACTACACAGTGATACACTCATTATAAGACTACACAGTGATGCACTCATTATAAGACTACACAGTGATACACTCATTATAAGACTACACAGTGATGCACTCATTATAAGACTATACAGTGATGCACTCATTATAAGACTACACAGTGATGCACACATTATAAGACTATACAGTGATGCACACATTATAAGACTATACAGTGATACACTCATTATAAGACTATACAGTGATGCACTCATTATAAGACTACACAGTGATGCACTCATTATAAGACTACACAGTGATGCACTCATTATAAGACTACACAGGGATACACTCATTATAAGACTACACAGTGATGCACTCATTATAAGACTATACAGTGATGCACTCATTATAAGACTACACAGTGATGCACACATTATAAGACTATACAGTGATGCACACATTATAAGACTATACAGTGATACACTAATTATAAGACTACACAGTGATACACTAATTATACGACTACACAGTGATACACTAATTATAAGACTATACAGTGATACACTAATTATAAGACTACACAGTGATACACTAATTATAAGACTACACAGTGATACACTAATTATAAGACTATACAGTGATACACTAATTATAAGACTACACAGTGATACACTCATTATAAGACTACACAGTGATACACTCATTATAAGACTATACAGTGATGCACTCATTATAAGACTATACAGTGATACACTAATTATAAGACTACACAGTGGTACACTCATTATAAGACTATACAGTGATGTACCCATTATAAGACTACACAGTGATACACTCATTATAAGACTACACAGTGATACACTCATTATAAGACTATACAGTGATACACTCATTATAAGACTATACAGTGATACACTCATTATAAGACTATACAGTGATGCACACATTATAAGACTATACAGTGATACACTCATTATAAGACTATACAGTGATACACTCATTATAAGACTATACAGTGATGCACACATAATAAGACTATAAAGTGATGCACACATTATAAGACTACACAGTGATACACTCATTATAAAACTACACAGTGATACCCTCATTATAAGACAATACAGTGATGCACTCATTATAAGACTATACAGTGATGCACTCATTATAAGACTACACAGTGATGCACTCATTATAAGACTATACAGTGATGCACTCATTATAAGACTACACAGTGATACACTCATTATAAGACTATACAGTGATACACTAATTATAAGACTATACAGTGATACACTCATTATAAGACTACACAGTGATGCACTCATTATAAGACTATACAGTGATGCACTCATTATAAGACTACACAGTGATGTACTCATTATAACACTATACAGTGATACACGCATTATAAGACTATACACTGATGCACTCATTATAAGACTACACAGTGACGCACACAATATAAGACTACACAGTGATGCACTCATTATAAGACTACACAGTGATACACTCATTATAAGACTATACAGTGATACACTCATTATAAGACTACACAGTGATGCACTCATTATAAGACTATACAGTGATGCACTCATTATAAGACTACACAGTGATGTACTCATTATAACACTATACAGTGATACACGCATTATAAGACTATACAGTGATGCACTCATTATAAGACTACACAGTGATGCACACATTATAAGACTATACAGTGATGCACTCATGATAAGACTATACAGTGATACACTCATTATAAGGCTATACATTGATACACTTATTATAAGACTATACAGTGATGCACTCATTATAAGACAACACAGTGATACACTCATTATAAGACTATACAGTGATACACTCATTATAAGACTATACAGTGATACACTCATTATAAGACTATACAGTGATGCACACATTATAAGACTATACAGTGATGTACTCATTATAAGACTATACAGTGATACATTCTTTATCAGACTATACAGTGATACACTAATTATCAGACTATACAGTGATACACTCATTATAAGACTATACAGTGATACACTCATTATAGTCTATACAGTGATACACTAATTATAAGACTATACAGTGATACACTCATTATAAGACTATACAGTGATACACTCATTATAGACTATACAGTGATACACTCATTATAGACTATACAGTGATACACTCATTATAAGACTATACAGTGATACACTCATTATATACTATACAGTGATACACTCATTATAGACTATACAGTGATAAGCTCATTATAAGACTATACAGTGATACACTCATTATAGACTATACAGTGATACACTAATTATAAGACTATACAGTGATACATTCATTATCAGACTATACAGTGATACACTCATTATCAGACTATACAGTGATACACTAATTATCAGACTATACAGTGATACACTCATTATAGACTATACAGTGATACACTAATTATAAGACTATAGTGATACACTCATTAAAGACTATACAGTGATACACTCATTATAGACTATACAGTGATACACTCATTATAGACTATACAGTGATACACTCATTATAAGTCTATACAGTGATACACTCATTATATACTATACAGTGATACACTCATTATAGACTATACAGTGATAAGCTCATTATAAGACTATACAGTGATACACTCATTATAGACTATACAGTGATACACTAATTATAAGACTATACAGTGATACATTCATTATCAGACTATACAGTGATACACTCATTATCAGACTATACAGTGATACACTAATTATCAGACTATACAGTGATACACTTATTATAGACTATACAGTGATACACTAATTATAAGACTATACAGTGATACATTCATTATCAGACTATAGAGTGATACACTCATTATCAGACTATACAGTGATACACTAATTATCAGACTATACAGTGATGCACTCATTATAAGACTATACAGTGATGCACTCATTATATGACTACACAGTGATACACTAATTATATGACTACACAGTGATACACTAATTATAGACTATACAGTGATACACTCATTATAGACTTTACAGTGATACACTAATTATAAGACTATACAGTGATACACTCATTATAAACTATACAGTGATACACTAATTATAAGACTATACAGTGATACACTCATTATAGACTTTACAGTGATAGACTAATTATAAGACTATACAGTGATACACTCATTATAAACTATACAGTGATAAACTAATTATAAGTCTATACAGTGATACACTCATTATAAGACTATACAGTGATACACTCATTATATGACTACACAGTGATACACTAATTATAAGACTATACAGTGATACACTAATTATAAGACTATACTGTGATACACGCATTATAAGTCTTTACAGTGATGCACTCATTATAAGACTATACAGTGATACACTCATAATAAGACTATACAGTGATACACTCATTATAAGACTACACAGTGATACACTCATAATAAGACTATACAGTGATACACTCATTATCAGGCTACACAGTGATACACTCATAATAAGACTATACAGTGATACACTCATTATTAGGCTACACAGTGATACACTCATTATAAGACTACACAGTGATACACTTATAATAAGACTATACAGTGATACACGCATTATAAGTCTTTACAGTGATGCACTCATTATAAGACTATACAGTGATACACTCATAATAAGACTATACAGTGATACACTCATATTAAGACTATACAGTGATACACTCATTATAAGACTACACAGTGATACACTCATAATAAGACTATACAGTGATACACTCATTATAAGACTACACAGTGATACATTCATAATAAGACTATACAGTTATACACCTTATTAGGCTACACAGTGATACACTCATTATTAGGCTACACAGTGATATATCCATCATTAGACTCTACAGTGATACACCCATTATTAGACTCTACAGTGATACACTCATTATAAGACAATACAGTGATTCGCTCATTATTAGACTGTACAATGATACATTCGTTATTGGACTTTACAATAATATATCAATTATAAGACTATACAGTGATATAATCATTATAAGACTATTAACTGATTCACTCATTATTAGACTATACAGTGTACACTCAATATTGGACTATACACTGATACACTCATTATTAGACTATACAGTGTACACTAAATATTGGACTATACACTGATACACTCATTATTAGACTATACAGTGATACACTCAATATTGGACTATACACTGATACACTCATTATTAGAATATTCAGTAATACATTCATTATTAGACTATTTAGTGATACACTCAATATTGGACTATACACTGATACACTCATTGTTAGACTATACAGTGATACACTCAATATTGGACTATACACTGATACAGTCATTATTAGACTATACAGTGTACACTCAATATTGGACTATACACTGATACACTCATTATTAGACTATACAGTGTACACTCAATATTGGACTATACACTGATACATTCATTATTAGACTATACAGTGATACACTCAATATTGGACTATACACTGATACACTCATTATTAGACTATACAGTGTACACTCAATATTGGACTATACACTGATGCACTCATTATTAGACTATACAGTGATACACTGAATATTGGACTATACACTGATACACTCATTATTAGACTATACAGTGATACACTCATTATAAGACTATACAGTGATTCGCTCATTATTAGACTGTACAATGATACATTCGTTATTGGACTTTACAGTAATATATCAATTATAAGACTATACAGTGATATAATCATTATAAGACTATTAACTGATTCACTCATTATTAGACTATACAGTGTACACTCAATATTGGACTATACACTGATACACTCATTATTAGACTATACAGTGATACACTCAATATTGGACTATACACTGATACACTCATTATTAGACTATACAGTGATACACTCAATATTGGACTATACACTGATACACTCATTATTAGACTATACAGTGTACACTCAATATTGGTCTATACACTGATACATTCATTATTAGACTATAGCGTGATACACTCAATATTGGACTATACACTGATACACTCATTATTAGACTATACAGTGTACACTCAATATTGGACTATACACTGATACACTCATTATTAGACTATACAGTGATACACTCAATATTGGACTATACACTGATACACTCATTATTAGAATATTCAGTAATACATTCATTATTAGACTATACAGTGAAACGCTCATTATTTAATATAACAATGATACACTCGTTATTCGAATTTACGGTAAAACACTCGTTATTTGACAATTTAGTGATACAGTCATTGTTAGACTATCAGTGATACACTCATGTTTAGACAATACAGTGATACACTCGTTATTAGATAATACAGAAGTATACTCAATATTACAGTGATACACGCATTATAAGACTATACAGTGATACATGCATTATCGGACTATACAGTGATACACGCATTATAAGACTATACAGTGATACACGCATTATAAGACTATACAGTGATACACGCATTATCAGACTATACAGTGATACACGCATTATCGGACTATACAGTGATGCACGCATTATCGGACTATACAGTGATACACTCATTATAAGACTATACAGTGGTACACGCATTATTAGACTATACAGTGATACACGCATTATCTGACTATACAGTGATACACGCATTATAAGACTATACAGTGATACACTCATTATCAGACTATACAGTGATACACGCATTATCGGACTATACAGTGATACACTCATTATAAGACTATACAGTAATATACTCATTATCGGACTATACAGTGATACACACATTATAAGACTATACAGTTATATACTCATTATCGGACTATACAGTGATACACACATTATAAGAATATACAATGATACACTCATTATTATACTATACAGTGATGCACTCATTATTAGACTATACAGTGATACACTCAGTATACTTGAGTTTATATGGTTTTATTTCCGTATTAGAAAATATATTGCAGTATTGAAAGTAAGTCAAATAAATGCTTTATTAGCATGAGAGTAAACTTGCAAACACCACAAAAGTAAAGTAAACTCAGAGTCGCCCATATCTGTAAACCCTTCTGTACACAGGCACTCAAATATGAGTCCAACATCCCTACAGGTAGCATTGTTATGACATGGAACACCCGCACAGTAATCTGTCTCCACCTGTCACCGATCTCCATAGTAACCAGTTACTGCATAGTCACAGATGAATGAATTCACCCAATCTACACACTGGCCATTGTTTTAACATGGATTTCCTGTAGGTGGTATAATTATTAGCACTGATCACATCGCAAAGCATCTGCATACAAGCAACACATGTACATTTATTGACCTTGTTATATATGTGTGTATTGTCTCTGGAAACATGTGTACCAAGTTTCACGTGAATGTCTAATTCTTTTTGGTTTCTTTATCACTTGTTCTTCGAAAAACAAACAAGTGAATAAGTTGCTTAATTGATCTATTCGATTTAAGTCGGAACATTTTCAGTGATTTGTTAACAGGGCTTGCAATCAGCACCTTTGATTTGTTTAAGTAGTTGTTTTTGGTTCATGAACATATTTTAAAACCATATTCAAATATTGAGACATCCTGAAGGTGTGAACCTAAGCAAAATTACTAAACCTAATACCAATGACAAGGTCACTTGAAGAGCACCCTTGTATTGTATAAACTCCAAGCTTCCATTGGCTGAGCCAGTCAAAGAGTGGTGAAATTGAAACACCAAAGTCAAGGTATGGTTACGAGTGCGAAATTCGAGAATGTTCCTACAGCGTGTGTAAGCAACGAAGTGCAGTTAATATGCTAGCAGATCTCAAAATATGCAAAAGTCCGAATCGGGAGAAAAGAGCTGATAGACAATCACATCTGCTGTTTATTGGGTTTATTTTCCCACACAATACAACGGTAACCGCACTGTTTGCTACTGAATTTTCAAACTGTAGTTCCTAATTATGTTTCTATATATGATGGAAAGAACACCGATCGACCAAATTATCGCAGGCATATATAACAGTGTGTGCATACCACGTGATCAATTACGTCATATATGCTACGTCGGAAGGCAACATTTTGCTTTAAATAAAGACTTAAATCAAAGATAACTTTTCTCTTACTACACCATTTTAGATGAAACAAAGGGCAGTCTACTACGCTCCGTTTTATGACCGAAGTTTGATAAGGTGATTAGTTTTATCAAACACTTCGACAAACCTGTTTCGAAAATAATGTTTTGACAGTGCTCCGTAAGACGGCCGTATTGAGAAAAGGTTTGTTGAAGTTTTTTAAGAAACTAAACTCTCAATCAAACTCTGGTAAAAGACCAAAGGCAGAGTTTAGTAAGCTGCGTAGACTGCGCTATGTTTCATTTAAAATGGTGAAGAAATAGTGAAGTTATCTTTGTTAAGAGTCTTCATTCGAAGCAAAACATTGCCTTTCGACGTAGCATTTATGACGCAATTTATAACGTGGTATATACACACTGAAAAATGCTGTCAAAATATCTACAAATTGTTGTCCGCTGTAGGTAGCTATGTTTTATATCAATAATTATAACAGTAATATACCTTGAAAATCAAAAATATTTATTCTAACAGTGTTTCCCCCATTTCGGCATTCATCCGGGTGTAAATTATTAGGGATATACATTATGTATAGTATAGAAAAATTAAGAAGTGACGTAAACTACAAGTTATATCAAAGTACCTAATGTATACTACTATCTTCTGACATAATTGAACACCTAGTTGATATTGTTAATGAAGACGTTCTATAGCCATTTCGGGATTACAATTTGGCAAAACTCTCAAGTATTGATTATTTTTAGAATTTTCGTGATTCGGACGATTCTAGATTTATGATATGCCTAAATTTTTCCTTTTTCCATATTCAACAGAAAAACACGCCGTATTGAAATTCCTCATCACCATAGTGTTGTTTTTTCTGATTTTGTATCTTGCTAGTACGGTGTGAAGTCTTAGAACTACTTTCGCGACACAAAAATAGCGTGACAGAAATAACTGTTAAAATCTGTCTAATTTTAGATACATAACATTACCTAATTTTACTCACGCCACCAGTAGCATGTAAATAACCAGATTCATGGTGTTTAAATAAACACGATGGGCACGAAGCAGAGAACACTTCTGATCTAGACAAATGGTTGTTTGCAATTTGTAAATTGTAACATTCAATATCATCAATATGGGCTACTAACAAATACAAAAGAGAAGGCGAACTCGCGGTTTCGATGTTTATAGTGCTTGACCTCGAACTTCCTTCAGTTCCGCATATAATGATCGTGAAAACAAACCTTAATAACATTCCTTTTCGATCTTGTTGGAATGGCCGCATATTTTTTTCGTACTGTCATTTTTTTTCTTTTTAGCATTTTTTGCTGAGATATAAAAGTCCAGCCCGGTTTTCCCTGGTGAAAAGCGAGTGCGCTAACGATTGCGCAAACCGGCCAGCCAAGATGTACAGTGAGTATTCACTTCCGAATTGATGTAATTTGCCCTAATAACCAATTTGGCATGGTTCATTCCAAGAATTTGATTGGTCAGTCATTTTTGTTTGGGTTTTGTATTTTCAGCTTCCACTCAATTCTGCAGGCATGGCAAGATTTGTTGCTGCCTAAGTTTTGAAAAGTTTTTAAAAGTATGAAACCATAAGCAAGCTTAGTATGACTGTGCATGTCCTTATTTGAACAGTACATACATTAATTTATGTGATAATGGATATCTAATGTGGATAAATTACATTTTGTGGATTGGAGTATGTTTTTTGTTTGATAAAGACATGTGGGTGTGTACGACTGTTACGTGCGGGTTCGGGTAGATCTTGAGGTATATCGTCAAGATAAGAATGATATGACTGCATGTTTAACTTTTATAAGGATTCATTTAAACATTTTCTGTAAATTAAACCATTCTTTCTGATAACTAACTTGGTGACTGGTAAAGTATACTTATTTTTTGATGATAAACTGATTTTCGGCCACTACAATTACTCTAGTTTTAATTCATTTTAAAAGGAATCTTTATTTTGTCTGCTTAACAAATATCTCAGTTCAAAACACATTAAACATATGTTTGTTTTCAGTGTGTAATTGCAAGTCCCAGTTACTAATTTAATGTTAGGCCATACACGCCTGTATTATAGATTTTCCCGGGATTCCATAAATATTTTAGGACTGCAAATTATTTATTTGTGAAATAAATATATTGTTAAAGTGACACTCTTATTCAAAAACACTACATCAACTAGTGTAACAAACATTATTTTTGACTTATAAACCTTTAATTACTTACTAACAATGCATTTATTGAAAATATTAACTACTACTAACAAGATTGTAACCGCGTATTTAATATCAGAAAGCGCAGAAATATTAAATGATTGGTGAATGCTTAAAGATGCACTTTTACTCCCAAATTTTTTTTAACACATTTAACACAATCGTTTTAATATACCAAAAAGGATCAGCAAATGTCAAAAACAATGATGCTTATGAAGGATACAGTTTTTAATTTTAAAGAAATGTGCAGAAAACACGGTATTTCTACCTTATGAGACCATAGTGGATTGCAGTAAATATTTTAGCATTCACCAATCATTTAATATTTTTGCGTTTTCAGCTATTAAATACATGGCGATAATATTGTTAACAGTAATTTATAATTATAATAAATGCTTTATTTAGTAAGTAGTTGAGAATGTATCGCTCAAAATTTATGTTAGTTTTACATGTGTATGTATTGATTTTGAATAAGAGTGTCACTTTAAAGATTTACTGTGGTTTAGTATTACTGATAGTATTGCTCATCCCGATTTTTATGGTGATGTTTTAAAGAAAATTCGTAAAATTAAAATGTTTCCAGTAGGTAGTTGGGCAGATAGACTTAATGAATTACTTGGATTTTATTTAAACCGTGGATATAAAGGCAATATTTTGAAGAGCACTTGCCTTCTTTGTTTTGAAGATGATTACCTGAAACAAAATATTGGGTTGAATATAGCATCCTTTCATAACTAAACTTTCAGTGCTTTGATTTTTATGAACAATTTGCTAATCCATGTTATCTTTAAAACCTTTTTTGGCGGACACGTGTTGACTGACTCCGATTATTTTGGCTGTGACTTAATATTCTTCAAATATTTTACGTTTTCAAATCATTTGGAAAGAGAGAACGGCATATACATGTCGCTTTTAATTTTAATAATGTTTTTCTTTATTTGTTCCCAGTTTTAGTACAATGATGCTTTTTATTATGAAACTCTATGATCACACAGTTTTAAACCTTTTATTTTATAAGGCAGACTGTGTGTGATGTTTTTGGTTTATAACGATGACTGCATCGTATCTTTGAAAAGTCTTTGCATTAGGTGCTCTGAATTGTTTCCCTCCGTCTGCAGATAGAGTTAGGATCTCTAATCATTGAAGTACTTGGGGTTTACCTTTTCGTTTTTTATTATTATTCGTTTTATTGATAAGTTTCCTCAAGTTAATGCATACTTTGATAAGATTTACCTTTTGCGTTTTATCTTTATTAAGAATTGTTGGGATAAGAGTGAGGTTTGTGCACATAAACTGGTTTAAACCCCAGTAAATTTACAATTAACTGACCGATCCAAGGCGGTAATTAACAATTCTTGATAAACATACCAATTATATATCAAGTATTTATGCACTGTGCTGTTTGTAGAGTTTTGTGCTGTTCTATGTTTCTTGTTTGTGAATTTGTGTTCTATGTCTTTGGCGTTTGCCCATTGCCACTAAACCGGGTTTATATTTAAACTTTTTGCTACTAAGCATGTTTCTGTAGCTTTTTGCATATATATTACTATAGTCTCATAAGGTAGAAATACCGTGTTTTATGTTCTTTTCTTACAAATTAAACTCGAAATCCTTCATTAGAACTATTGTTTTCGGCTATTTATTCATCCTTTTTGGAAAATTAAAACAATATTATTAAATGTGGTGAATTTTACTTGGGAGTAAGAGTGCATCTTTAAACAAATCACATAAATGCGAAGATAAAATATCTACAGTTTCGATAGAATATCCATTCAACATATTATCACTGCCATAGGCTTAACATAGTTTCAATGATTTAACAGCATTCATAATTTATATTTTTTTGTAGATTTATCCAGTTCTTGAAAATATTTTTTTTAGTTCATTTGAATCAGTATTATTAAATCTTCTGTATCATGAGTTGTACTATCAAATGTGTTATTACTGAGTGTTTCAAAATATTCATGAAATACATAGTGGTATTTTCTTTGATTTGTTGGAAGATTAGACTTATAATATTTCAATATCTTTTATTCATCAATATTCTTCTTTTAATTGAAATTATTCTTATAATAAGTTTTTCGATCACATAATATCAATCTAAAAGCGTGTAAGTAGGGTGTTTTTTAACATGGGTAGCATAGTATTTAAGGAATCTTTGCTAATAGTTTTTTTCCGTGGTTATAATGTGAACTTTCGATTTAGGCCATGTCAGGGGTTAAATCAAGTTCGTAATCGTGACTATCAGTGTAACAATTGTATTTGTCGTGAAAAACATAGCCTTTTTTATTTTATTGTTTTTTATATCTCAAATCACCACATACAAATACATAACCAAGATTATCATATATTTTAAATAAATCGTTTCTAAAATGCCTTAAACATATGTGAATATGGGCACCTCAGGTAAAAAAACTAGGTCACTAGGTCAAATCTAGGGAAGTTTGTATTCAATGGCAAGGGTCTATAGTTGTTTTACCCAATTGTTATGGAACTTACATCCTGACATAAAATTTTATAATTCCATATTGCTTTAAATCAAATATAAGTATTTTCCGTACACATAAGGGCAAATTATTTTTATTAACCTAGTTTATTCACTCTGATTCTTATATTTTCAATGAGCCAGACAGTGTCCAAAAAGGTGACTATATCGCCTTGAAATAAATTATTTGGACGTCGTCGTTCACTGGAACTCCTCATATCTTATTTTATAGGATTAGTATATTTACAATGGGTCGGACAGTGTCAAATAAGTTGAAATTCATGATTTGGACCTCGTTGTTCTCATGTTTTATGTAAGTGAAACGCTTTAAACAGTCTATTTGTCAGCATGCCTCGGACTCTTCTTTTTTGATATATTGCACCGTTTTTGGCATTTCACCCTTACATAAATATAAATTATTTCATCTTTATAAAAGTCAAACATTATTTAAAAATCAAAACAAAAACACACCATCATTCATTTGTTATAATAACCCATTGACTAAAAATGTCGAATACAAAATAGTGAGATAGTAGTTACTGATCTGTTATTGTAAATTTTGACATGTTTTGATTGTAATTTTAATAGCTATTTTTAGTTTAATTGAATGTATGAATTGCTAATTTCTGAAAACAATTTTAAGATTAGTTTTTACTATTATTTGCATTTTCTCTTATATTTTTTTATTTCTTCTTTCTTATTATCGTCATTTAAATTATCGTAATTTCTTATATTTTCTGTAGTTGCAGCTACAGTCATAATCAAATTAATATGTCTTTTTATTTATCCCATCTATACTATTGCTTATATAATATTAATAGCATATTTGCGTATCATCTGTGTTCTCCATACCCATTTAGCTTATATATTTTCATTCATCTCCCAAGTGACACAGCATGATCGGGTTGCTTTTCAAAAATCTTATATTGAATTTAAACAGAATGAATTATTTCTTTTTCACCAACGTCATTCTACATAATTATAACTGACTTAATCGTGAATGAAAAAAATTGTTTTAGATATATGTAATGTATGTATGCTTTAAGTAGAGCTTTTTTTTCTCTTAGATGCGAGTTTTATTTAACAAAACTGTAATTACCAGGAATCGCTCGAACTATTGCAACAAAAGTTGGTATTGCTGGTACTAAAACTAAACTTGCTGTTTAAATAAAACAAATTACTACTTTTTAAGATGCACTTATATTCCCATAAAGTTTATTACAAAAATCTATATGCTGCAACTGATTTTGAAGGTGAATAAAAACAATATCCTACATTTTCTATTTTAAAGTATGTCATAAAATTAATATCTATTTTTTAAAAGGTAGGTGTGATGTGTTTGCATTGGGAAATGCAGAAAATCAAAATCGAATAAAAAAGATTTTTGATTTTTTCTGGTTAAACTATTCATTTTACAAATGATTGTCAAAAAGGTATAACAATATTTTATTAAGCGCTTTCGTTAGAACGATGTTGCGCGAGAAGTTGGTCTTGTATTCTGCGGGAAACGGAAGTGGTCGGATAAAAAGTCCATTGTCCGGCCTTCTGACCACAAGCAAAACTCACATTCGCTCTGGTCGTGAATTGAGTGAATGGGCGCCCTGGAACAAGTGTAGCCGTGTGCTGTTTTATTACCTGAATATGCGATGGATTCAAATATATAGTAGACTTATTAGTATGATATAAATGGAAATGTTCCAAAAACATAACAAAGGTAAAGATAAATATCAATGTTGGTAACTGTTTGAGTGTGTGTGTGATTGCTATAAGTCGGTTTGATCACAAATCCCAGTGAATTTAATTGGCGGTAACTTAAACAATTATTCAAAACAGAATCTTACAATTAAAATGGTGCTTGAAGAATGTGTGAGAAAGTCTCCGTTGTTCCCTTAAGGGATTAATAAGATGATCGTTTTATCTTGATAACCCGCCCATGTATGTTGGGTTTGTCATACAGTTAATAAAATCCCGTTAACCCTGTTATTTTAGAACAATAAAAGCGGGCATTTTGTACTGCACAAAAATCGGTTTCCAACAGTAATTTTTCGGCAGTCCTAAGATATTCGTTACTTATCTTGCTACGCTTTAATTGGTTGGTTGAAGTTAAGTCAAAGCAAACTGTTCATACATGGATGTACTGCGGGTTTATGGGACTGCTTCTAAAGTAGTTCATGGTAATAGTATACGCCAAATCAGTGAAGACTAAAATTGGTGTCCTTTAATGTAGGAAGTCGATATAAAGGTTAAAAGATTGCTGTTGATGTAAAACTTTGTCGTTTGCAAAACAATAGAACTAAATGATCAAACTTTGCAAACAACTAACTAACAATTGTCGTTTTAAAATGTCGGCAGTATCATGGACCTATAAACCATGGTTTGGCAACTCTCATCTGTGTTAATGCGATAATCTCAAACTCACGCGTGCAGCGCGATTTCATTCCGAGATCTTATCGTGTGGTCATTTTCGAGACGTCCGACATCGGCCGAATATGTACATGTTAGAAAACAATAATTAAAACTGACTTAAATGCGTGGTACTTTTACTTTAGTTGATAATGGTCCAAAGGAATCTGAAACTGAACAAATCCAAAACCCTTTATAATATTTTTAGCAAATTAATTCATGCTTACATGTTCAGACATAAATAATATATAAATATATATGATTAATATTTTAAATGTATTAAGCTGATCATAGATATTTGGACTGCACTCTCTTCTTTTTTACAGTAGTTTCTATTGGTTCATGCATCATTCACGAATGTCCACCTTCGTCCAAAGTGGTGTCAATTTGATTTCAGACTTGGCACGTTTAACTGGTCTCTGAAATCGGAAACCTGCCAGAGGCTTTATTTTTTTAACTTAGGTCTTACTTAATTTTAAGGGAATCATTTGTTTTGATTGCACCGTCAAAATAACTGGCAAGTAAACTGGATGGAATCACTTAGTCATATCTAAAGATAATAATTAAAATAAGATTGAATTTAACCCCAACTGTACTGTTATTTTCTACATATGAATCAGATATAAATTTATGTACCTGTCTCTAACTTGGGAAGATCTCATCCAATTGTCACAATATAGAGATTGCTCTCTAACTTGAGCAGTTCTTATCCAATAATTACTATATATTGATCGCTCTCTAACTTGAGTAGTTCTTATCCAATAGTTACTATATATTGACCGCTCTCTAACTTGAGTAGTTCTTATCCAATAGTTACTATATATTGACCACTCTCTAACTTGAGTAGTTCTTATCCAATAGTTACTATATATTGATCGCTGTCTAACTTGAGTAGTTCTTATCCAATAGTTACTATATATTGACCGCTCTCTAACTTGAGCATTTCTTATCCAATAGTTACTATATATTGATCGCTGTCTAATTTGAGCAGTTCTTATCCAATAATTACTATATATTGATCGCTCTCTAACTTGAGCAGTTCTTATCCAATAGTTACTATATATTGATCGCTCTCTAACTTGGGCATTTCTTATCCAATAGTTACTATATATTGATCGCTCTCTAAATTGAGCAGTTCTTATCCAATAGTTACTATATATTGATCGCTCTCTAACTTGAGCAGTTCTTATCCAATAGTTATTATATATTGACCGCTCTCTAACTTGAGTAGTTCTTATCCAATAGTTACTATATATTGACCGCATCTAACTTGAGTGGTTCTCATCCAATGGTTACTATATATTGACCGCTCTCTAAATTGAGTAGTTCTTATCCAATAGTTACTATATATTGACCGCTCTCTAACTTGAGTAGTTCTTATCCAATAGTTACTATATATTGACCGCTCTCTAACTTGAGTAGTTCTTATCCAATAGTTACTATATATTGACCGCTCTCTAACTTGAGTAGTTCTTATCCAATAGTTACAATATATTGACCGCCCTCTAACTTGGGAAGATCTCATCCAATTGTCACACTCTATTGATTGTTCTTTAACTTAAGTAGTTCTCATCCAAAAGTTACCATATAGTGGCCGTATTCTAAAGTGAGTAGTTCTCATCTTATCAGTGAACATATATATACACCGCTCTCCTACTTGAGTTGTTCTTATCTTGTAGTTACCATAT
>NC_069138.1:8007323-8152323 GCF_026914265.1 Mya arenaria | reverse complement strand
GACGATTGTGATCGCTGTCTGATCTTTTAATAAACATGTAAATAGTACGCTAATAACAAACAAAATGTCATATTTACACTGATATATCATGAAAACACCCCATTTGTCTCATATGTTTTATATTATTTTTTTTGCGGTGGGATGGCCCGCCGGCGAGAGGATGCATGGCCCCCTGGCATCTACCCCCACTCGCAGCGCTTCTGCTCGTGAAGCAGCTACGATGCACAAACTTGGTGTACACTTCAAAAGCGTCCTGGTACGCCCCTAATATGCAAGGTGGTTGTTCAGAAACTGTAGCTGAACGCCGCAATCTGCGAATCCACATATATTTACAATACCGCACATCTTCGCCTATAAGAATCGTACAAATACACAAGTCATATCTCTGTTTTCAGCAACCTTGCCAAAAGCCGATCATGAGATTTCACCGAGTATGGCTAGCTGGATTCACAGGGAAAGGGGTCGTGATAGCAAATACGGAGGGCTATATCGATACGACTCACCGAGATTTAGCGCAAAATATAGTGAGAATGCTTATGTGAAAAGCTACAGAAGCAAGCCCAGTAGCCAAATGTTTAAACATAACTACTTATGTGAAAAGCTACAGAAACAAGCTCAGTAGCGAAACAGTTTAAACATAAACCCTATTTAATGGCACAGGGTAAACGCCAAAAAACACAACAACAAAAAATCACAAACAAGAAACATGGAACAACAGCACAAAACTCCAAAAACAACACAGTCCATATATATACTATATAAAAAAAACTATGTATGTCTATCAAGGATTGTTAGGTACCACCTTGGAATCATTGTTTTTCAACATATTGATTAGTGATAAATTGTAATAAGCCTTTAAAGTATATATTTTTGGGTATAAATTCAAATAAAACTAGTATTTAAGTCGAGAATAATGTTGAAGAATAGAACAAAAATCGGCTTATTGATATATGTGGTATTTATACAAATTAAATTTATTCAAGTTTTTCGACTATATTGATTTGCATCCTTTAATAAAACGGACCATAATTTTTTAGACTTTTCTGATTCGTGATAATAAACACGCACTAATTCTCGAAGAACAAGATGACCTGTACGTTTAAAATAAGTTGATTATGGGTGATCATAACAACCCATAAAATTGTAAATCAAATTAGACTAAAAAACGAAGTACGTAAAATCACCAGTATTCTTTAAACATATATACTCTGTTATTAAAGGTTATCAATTGAATATGTAACCAACTAATGTTGCCGTACCTCCAGTTGCCAGAGCTCTCGTATGATTACGTTGAAAATGATCATGATCCTAGTCCGATCGAGGATGCAGCGGCTGTCGACTATACAGAGTAAGAATGGGCTAAGGAAATATAGCAATAATAACTCATGATATAACTTGAGCATACACTTAATTCTAAGCTTTACTTAAGATATACTTCTAGTTATAAAAATCCGCCTCTTGTTGTTCAAAATGACAAGTTTGAGAACTAGTTATCAGAAACGATACAGTCTTACCCGGTTTGGATAACGTGTCGTCACGGTGAATATACAACGTGGTTGAAATGTAAACACTTGAAGTGTATTTCGGATAACTTAAGCCGGACACAATCGACTTTAACAATCTTCATTCCCAGACGCAATTCAGTGCGACAAAAAGTTGTCAAATGGCCATATAGATTAGGAAAATAGGATGACATATAAAAAGAAAAGCAAGTCTGTAATTAGTTTGTTTCAAGAAAGGACTCCATATTTGCTAGTTTCTCGTGCTCGCATGACTTCTTGAATAGCTTGAAGTGCTTTAACACACACAAACCTAATGCGACCGTTTAGTGCTTGGTTTAGTGACATAGTCTCACTTTTGAAAAATGTAAAACACTCCGCCCGGCTTAAAAAATGTCCAAAGTAAATATCAAGTAATGTTTGATAATTATTAAATATCTCGTGGTGTGTAAACCGTACACACAGATATATAGAAAACATCTATTCAAACGGTTAAAAATTAGCAATTGTGGTTGATTAGTCAATGCATATACGTTATACACATACTAGAGTTGTACTCTGTATTTCTAAGTTATGTTGAATAGATAACGGTTCTCGTAATTGTGAGATGATCGCCGTGACGCCTGTTCAATCATAGGCCCAAATAACCATCATGTTTATAGGGACTTGTTCATGTTTTGAAATGCACTTGTGTCGTAAATGATAATTATGATTGCAACCCTTCAAAAATGTTGATATTTGATAAAATTTGTCTTTGAAGTCGATTTTTAACATGTTTTTTTTTTTAATAGAGTAACTTTTTTTCAACAAAATAATTATCCTTTCGTTTGTGTACTAATCCGTGTGTGTGTTGTTTTGTTCTAAGTTTTCTGAAAAATATCTTGACTGTTCCAGCGAAGGTTCGCTACTCACTAAAACCAGAATATTGTTTTGTACAATTGAGTGTATTTTTGTTTTCCATTTCGGTATGAAAGAAACAAAGTTTTATTATTAGGTGTTTTTAAAATGCATTGCCGGGGGAAAACAAATGATCCCATATAATGATGCCTAGTGAACGGAAGCAAATTTGGAATCATTTGGGTACAGCTTAAAGAAAATACATTGTTAAAAATGAATATTGTATTGATGCTCTTTAATTCAACTAATATCGGACCATAGAATGCCAATTATGCAAAGTTACCAGTCATCGGAAATTCTAAACTTTCTAGACATTCGATGACAAGCCCGAATTCTTACACCTGAGCTTGACCTCATCAATATAAACAAACCCTGCTATATGACCTTGGCCGGAGAGCAGGGATTGCGGGCTTCTGCTTTTTTCGACCACTGAATTGAGCACTGCATAAAGGGTTCTTTAGGTGTACCGTTTAAGGTACAACATTGGCATATAATTATTTCTTCACTTTAAGCGTTTTAGTTGATACTAAGATATGTTGGTCACCAGAACTGGTTTTCTAAAACATCATATGACCAGTCAAATTATTCAACCTTATTGATCAAAAGGACAAAAGGTACCGACCCCAAATATGTAAATCATTGATTATTGGTGAAACCATATGTTTTTCGTAGTTTTATGTACAGAAAAATGAATTGAAGCTTAAAGACCGAACATTAATATACCAAACAAGTTTGTTTGGCTTCCAAATATTGCAAAGCACGTTTTGTTTTACATTTTGCACATCCTAGCCTCTGAAGGTTCATATATGTCACAAGTAAGCCGTAAGACAGGATGGATTGAATATCTGGAATTTGTATCCTATGTCATTAGATTTAATAAAAATAACAAAACATGTATTTTTACGTAAAATAAAACAAAACAATATGGCATAATGTTGGACGCCCAAAAGTCCGTGAAAAAGTAATAATACTTATGATATAGCGATTTTTTTAAAAATTTAACAAAAAATTACACAATTTCTGGAGACGAAAAACGAGTCTGATCTGAGGTAAAGTACAACATAAGATAATGACAAACAAATCGCCTGCCATCCACCTCTACAACAGAAATTATGTGCAAATATAAATAGTTTTATACGTAACACATACAAACTTTAAATTTACGTCCTATAAAATTGAAAAAGCGAGCGAAAGTACAATTGGTTTGGACAATAAATAGAGCTTAATGTATGGTTTACTTTTGAACATTTTGTTTTCATATAAGAATTCCCGATGGAATACCCTTTCACACAATACCTTAATGGCATGGGTTTAGCAGGCATAACGTTTAAACATTTAATGAAATGAAATGGAACATTGACGACATCAGTGATTGCGGCTGATAAAAAACGACTTTTGCACACTTGACGTATGAGTCCTCTATTGCAGGTAAGGCCTAAAAAATTGTCTGTTTCGGGTAACCCGACCCTACCTATAAAAATGCGCCGACCCTAACTATTTTTTCCGTTTCTGAGCAAAAAAAATATTCGTTAGCGAATAGAGAGTTACGAAGGGCGGATAAATGCAGATTTTAATCAGAAGTATTGTTTATATGATAAAACAAAGTCAGGCAATGACAGTAATGTTGGAAGGATTGCCATGTGCAAGAAAACACTCTGAACTTACGACAGATTTTGAAAAACAAAAAAAAATCCCTACCTACCTTACCTAGAAATTTTGGGAAGGTTTCCCTAAACAAACAATTTTTTTTTGGCCTAACATATGTTTAAATAGCGCTATTTTATCAACGAGCTGCCAACAAAATATCGTTATATTAGGAAATGTGTAAAAGGCGAACGTAAACAAACAGAAAATAGGATTTAAATAATCATTTTAAATCAAATAGTTTTTGGTAGTTTCTTGAAAAAAAATAGTAATATCCTTCTTGATTCACCGCTTGAAACAGAAAGTTTATCGAAATATAATTTCCTGTTTTGCCCGTTTCACAGTAAGGAACGAATGTTACGGCACACCGTGCTGGAATGTAAATCGATAACGTCAGTTACGTTATGACGTTACAATGCTTTTAATTTTAAATTATTTCTTATCGAATAACTTTGATTAACATTGATTTTGAATAATTATAAGGACGAAATTGAATAATGAAAATAAAACTATTTCGGTGCAATATATTTCACTACAGTACTTGAGCACATGAAAATTACATTCCATGAGTGACTATTTGGTTCTATTGAAGGCCTCTTAAATGTTACTCTATGTCACTTTTCCGGACAGCCCTTTGTCTAAAAAAATCGCGCTTCATCTACGCACAGAACATTTTTGAAACATTCATGGATGATTAGGAAGACTCGTTCAAAATCTTTGCTTTGTCTTCCTTTAAAAGCACTATAGTAACGTCCATTTACCAGAATATTAAAATATATATCTGAATTATCGATTTCATTATTACACTCGCTTGTGAATAGCCACAAAATGAATTACGTTATGAAAGTGCTTATTAAAATATCGCACTTTTCAATATTAGAAATTAGGTTCGTTAATTTGAATGATGATATATGTATAATATCTTGACCTCTTTTATCAGCAATACGATTTATTTCTCCTGGTGTCACGATTACCATCATTGCAAGCGTTATTCCACATGAAGTCGATCAAGTGGACATCTACAGTGCCCAATGGGGGTTTCAATATTACGGAGCAATGTATTTTGAGGAAGTACTTCTGGACGCAGTGCGTCACGGTGCCACTGTGGTAAGAGTTCATCCTTGCTGTCATGTATGTCTTTAGGCATTTTGCAGTGCGTCACGGTGCCACGGTGGTAAGTTTTTATCATTCCATTCATTAATATTCTGAGGCATTAAGCAGTTCGTCACGAAGCCTCTGTGGTAAGTGTTCATCCTTGCTGTTACAGATATCATTTAGCATTTTGCAGTGCTTCACAGCGCCACTGTGGTAAGAGTTCATCCTTGCTGTCATGTATATCTTTAGGCATTTCGCAGTGCGTCACGGTGCCACTGCGGTTTTATAATTGCTGTCATTAATATTCTGAGACATTAAGCACTTCGTCACGACGCCTCTGTGGTATGTTCCCAATCGTGCTTTCATGTTTATTTTTTAGCATTAAGTAGTGCGTCATGGCGCCCCTGTGGTAAGTTTCAATCATTACTGTTATTTATCTTTTTAAGCATTTCGCAGTGCGCCACAGCGCCTCTGTGGTATGTTTTCGTATTTGCTGCCATGAATATCTTTAAGCATTAGTCAGTTCGTCATAGCGTCTTTCCTGTTTGTTTATGCCTTTGCTTTAATGGTATGATTTTAAGCACTACGCCAAGCGACTAGGATTAGTTATTAGTTTATTCCCTGCTTTTTATTTGTATCCGTTTATGTAAGTCGTTGTGCGTCACAGTCCCCCTGCGGTTGGAGAAAGTTCTTGTCTTTTATTTAAATAACGTTTAGTTTAATAAACCATACGTGCCATTTCAACCCAAAATAACGCATCTAATCCTGTGTCTTATTTCCGTGTTTTCGTTTTTTTGCGGTAAGCATTCAATTTCATTCACCTCGTACAAAATAAGCTGGATTTTAAATATTACCTTTCCAGAAGTCTGTTGTGTTGTTTATTATTGTCACCTTTTGAATTCTTTTCAAAATAAATGTTTCCAAAAACATATCAAATGAAAAAACAACACACACAATATTTTGAACTCGATCACGTGATTTCGGTGTGCCTACCTACACTAACCTGCAGGCCACTTCGCAGCGCTGGCAGACTCATATATTGCATCCTACCAATGGCGGGTTGTAGAACAGAATACAGTTTATTTCGTATTAAGCGGTTCACACAGTATACACAATGATATAAGTCAAAGATGACCCTTGATCATTGATATTTTGAATATTCTGCATATAGAAATGGCGATCGGCTATAAGTAGTATGAATGCCTAAACAGAAGAAAAGATGAATCATTTGAGCAGTTGATATCAAAATGAAATAAATATCGTTTTAAGTATATTCCTGATGTACGTATATGACCGTCATGGTGTTGATACACATGTTTGAATCAATATATAAATGATACACCATTCACAAATATAATCAGATTATAATCCAATATAGTACATTTAAATATGCAATTCAATGAAACTATACAATATAAAAAATGTGCAATTATAAATATGCCAGGAATAATAATTAGTTTTACAGTTGAGCAGTTCTATATCTTAAGTCAAACGCTTTTTACACAAAGCAGTAAAGGTATATTTTCTGACTATAAATGTTCTATAGCTTTTAACATTGTCGTTGATGATGTTACGTGGGTATGTAATGATTTCTTATATGAACATGCATCTGACATTCAAAAATAAAATGGAGCTCGTCTATAAGTGCATTACATATAAGGACACAGTCTTTCAATCAAAGGAGTTATATTCCATCTACCCAATTCTGCGTTCATCTATATGTTCTCATTCTTAATTTACTCAATGAAATTCTATACTTTGGAATATAAACGCAGTTCAAATAATGAACACAACTACCACCGAGGGTACCTTACTCACAAAGTCTACGAGTCGTTCGTTCTGTACAACTTTCCCCGTCTCTACATTGTATCAGTTTTGTTATCCCAACTTATACATCTTGGAGGAACGGCGCATAATAGATAGTCTGTCAAGGGTCGTTTGAAATATGTTCCTTTTTTAAATTTAAGGGACGTGATGGCAAAGGTTCAGTGTATGTTTTTTCGTCCGGGAATTTGAATGGATTATTTGAAGACATTAACACAAGCATGTTGGACCAATTGCCAGAACTCAATCAGGTTGGGGCAATTGATGACCGTGGGGCTCCACAATACTACATGACCCCTGGAGATGGAGTCATGGTTGTTGCTTACTGCGGAGCCGTTGACCCAGATTCTCTTCGCAGTATTGTAAGGTTTTGACTGTTGTATGACATTCTTAGAATTGTAATCATTATGAATTTCGCATACGTAAGATATATTATTTTTTTCCAAAAAACACTTTTTTTTATTTAATACTTTCCTATGAAACTGAAACGGTGAGAAATAATACCAAACCTGTAGTTGTCTTATTGAAATTATGATTTTTACCGATTTGAGGAACGACATTGATTTATTTAAATTCGATTCGCGATATAGAAACATTTCCATCATTAGGTTGTTGCCATTCCTGTCGACTTTTGTTACAAGGCTGGGGTTGCAGGGACATCTTTTTTTAGTCCCATGGTGACTGGTGCCGTTGCTCTCACTCTTCAAGCGAAGTAAGAAAAATTAGTTGTATATGTACATATCATTAGGTCTGTTTATTTACTTTGTTTCACGAAGACGTCAAATTAAGACCAACGGATTGATCTATTTTTAACTTTGGTATTCGCAGAAAGAAACAAGTCTTCAATAATTGTGTGTTATTCGACACGTGATCATTTATTTTTTATCAAATGCATTTTGGTAGTTTATTTAACAATTATAGCAGTATGTTATATCTTAACCAGAGCTGTCGTAGGACAGGGTGCTCGACTATAGGCCACTTTGTCCAAGAAATAAATACATGGTGTAATATGTGCCTGTCAAAAGAATGAAAAACGACAAATTAAAAATAAAGTAACGCTACACTGACAAAACCAAGTTTTCAAAGATTGACAGAAAAACTTTGCAGTGGGATTCAGTTTTAACTGTATACAAAGTTTGGATACACATGTCAACCCTTACTCAAGTAATTCAGTTCCAAACGTTAATCTTTTTTCTATAACAGTGACCTTGGCCCTAGGGACCCCAAACGCAATCCCATGAATGCTCTCTATAAACTCTTCCTATATACCAAGTTTGATCATGTTTTGTCAACCCGAACTTGATATTCATAACTTACCATTTTTTTTCTTTTTTGCAACAGTGACCTTCACCATAATTCTCGGGGCATAATCCCATGAAGGTCTCTATTTACTCTTCGTATGTACCAAGTTTGGTCGGAATATGTCAACCCTAACTAAAATTATTCAGTACCAAGTTTTTTCTGTAAATAGTTACAGTGACATTGATCTTGACCTTGATCATATGTGCCCCAATTCAATGCCATAGAAGATTTCCATCAACCCTTCCTAGATACCAAGTTGGTTCCTATATGTCAAATCTCACTAACATTATTCAATTCCATATATGAGTTGAAGCTGACGGCTCGCCCGAACAACGACGCACGCCGTTCTAATAACAAGGCTTCACTTTTTGAAAACTTGGTTAGAAATATAATAATGTGCTTGTCAGACGTATTAAAATAAAGTAAAAATAGTAAAAAAGTAACACTTAAAGGCAATCAAAGGCCATAACTTGTATTGAGGCTTAATATGGAGTAATGAAACCTAATTTTAAAATGACCGTCAAATCTTGAGTGAATTATTAAGAATAAAAGGTTAAGAAGTCATTATTAGTAAAACTCCCAACTTGTCCTAAATTTAACCTGACATAAATGTTCCCTAAAACTTCTACCGATGTTCCTAAGTCAATCAGGGGCCATAATTTGTATTAGGATAAAACTGAGTTATGAAACTTCAAAGTGGGATGGTCCTGAAGAACTGTGAGTTTTAAGTAAATCGAATAAAGGGAATTGTATTTATAAGTGTAAATAACAACTTAGTATAACTCTTTAACCGGACGCCAAAAAAGAATTAAATTGACGTCAAAAAGTTACGTCACGTAGTAATATTCCTCCCGCGATTTTCAAAATAACGCTTCTCAAATGATACATGCCCATGAAAATATTGCATTCTGTTATGAACTTGGCTAAATGCATTCCCACAAAGTCAATATATATCCTCTACATGTAAAAAAAGAATGAAAACAGATATAAGAATATAAATTTAGAAACAATCAAATTTGTGTTAACATGATATACAATTGAATAAGTCGGTGCATGTTGTTTTATGGAACTATAAATCAACTGACGTCCGGCTATTGTTTAACAATAAACTCTATTGGAAATAGTTTGTAATACGCCATATTGAAAATTGTCTGCACATTACTTAACTTTATTGCAATCCTTAAAATATTTAAAAGAAACGTATTACTTTCGATATCCATTTCGGAACCGATCTTAGAGGTCTACTTGCGATCCAATACGAATAATGTAATGAAATTCTTAAACAATACAAGTTTTCTTTGATTCAGCCCAGACCTGACTTGGAGAGATGTCTATCACATTTTGATCGAATTAGCAAATATTGAAAATCTAATCGGAAACGATATATTCCGGAACTGGGCGGGTCTCTTATGTAAGTTTTAAACTGTAAATTACCAATATTGTTTATGTGTATGTTATACTGTGAACTACCAATAAATCAGGCTGTGATATGTGTTTGTTTTATGTGAACTACCAAGTGTTCAAGCTGTTCAATGGGTTTGTTTCATGTATTTGTTTTATGTTAACTACTAATAGTTTAAGCTAATATATGTGGGGTTTTTTCAATGTAAACTACCCGTGTTTGTTTAATGTGAAATCACCAATAGTTCAAGTTGTAGTCCATTTTAAAACAGTATTATCTTTATGGCAGTCACAAGAAACTTATTTTCATCAAGTAAAATCATTGATATAAGTGATATATTTGGCCTAATGCAACTGGCGTCTTTAGTTTATACTCTTCAGTACTTTCGAAAAATCGATGCCTAGGTTTGAACTCGTTTAAATGTGTTGTCATGAAGTTCAAAACCTTGTTTTTGATGGCCTTTTGCAAGACTGTTGCGAGAATGTTGTAATGCTTTCTTTCTATATTTAGAGGACATTCATGAACTATCACTTGATTTTAAACATCTGTATTTGTAGACGGGAACTCTACCTTGGGTTTGGCCTTGTAAATGAAGAAGCAATGGTGACTCTCGCACAATCTTGGGAAAATGTTGGGGACCAGGTCATTTGCGACACAGGAGATATAAGCGTAAATGGGTGAGTCACTTTATCGAGACAGTAGTTTGATAAAACATGTTCTTATATGTTTTTCTAAACAGCGGACCGTTTCATCAAGAATACTTAGATCCATCTCGTTCCTGTACATGTTATGATATCTCCTAGGTAGAGATTTTCAAAAGAAGTACTGCACATGATATGATATGTCCTATGTAGATGTTTCTAAGTTGATTATCTTATGTTGAGTTATTTATGATTTTAGTGAATATCACTCAATAATAAAACGTAGTGCTGGCCAAATACACGAAAGAGAATGGATATTTATGCGAGAAGCTACAGAAACAAGCTCAGTAGCAAAATGTTTAAACATAAACCCGGTTTAATGGCACTGGGCAAACGCCAACGACATAGAACATAAAAACAAAAATTCCATAATTGTTTTTTAAGTATAGCCACCTCGTTTATAAAAACGTTGCAGAATTTTGCCAAAAAGCTATATTAGGGACGTACTTTTCACGAAAACTATGGAGGATGTGTGCACTATTTTGAGCAGGTAATTGGTGCCTATTTAAAAACATCGTTTGTTTCCTAAAGCCTTCGTAGACACTAAAGTGCGTTTATTAAAACATGCAACCTGTAAACTTTTAATTGCAAGACATGTTTAAAATATAACACTTGATAAGATATTTTACCAGGAATTTTAAGATTTTTACTAGAGTGGATAACGCTTATCTGTACATCCACTTCGTATTCAAACCGGTAGACATGCCAGAAATAACTTCTTTTTTTGTAATGCATAGTTGTTTTGTCTATTGAACTGTAAACTGTATATGTATATCTTTAAGGACTTTAAAATAGACCCAATTATTTTTTTATTACTTGGAATGTAAAAACCACAATATATAGCAAGTGTTTACGTATACATGTTACTTTGCTTGATCTGTATATACTTTGTACTTACTGTTTGAATAAATGAAATGTCCATGAAAAACAACAAAAAAACAAAAACAAAGAAGAAGTGGCAATCTGTGAGAACAGTTTTGGCCAGCAGTATTCTCGAAACATCGTTGGAGTGTTACTATCAACACGTACATCAACATATTGTTGTAACATCAAGATTTTTAATTATATATTTTGTAAGTATCAAGGTTTAACTTGCAAAATTAAATAAACTTTCCCTAGATTGACAAATAAAGTTCTGAGTTTCAAATAGTAATACGAAACCTTTACTAACTCAGAAATATTGATGCGAAACTTAAATTTAATAAGAAACATATACTAGGTTGTTTTTCAACCAATTGGCAAGTAAAAGGAACCAAATAAATGTTATTATACTCATCCACTAAACGGGTACATGACCCGTTATAATTCATTGAAACATTTAAGTTTGCCGCAACTTTAAACACGCATGAAAACGGGTTTCAAATCCATTCAAACGGAGAAAACGCCCGTTTTATAATTTTAGATAAAACCGTTTCTTAATAAATTTGTCGAGAAAATAATAATAATAATTTGCTGCATTATTTATGTTGATGGTCTATTTAACATGTTGGAACACTATAGCCAAAGAGTCTTGAACTAATGTAAGGAACATTTGACAAACGTCAGTATGTATAAAATGTGCTGTTTGTTGAGTTTTGTGCTGTTTTTCGATGTTTCTTGTTTGCGATTTTTTGTTTTTGTGTTCTATGTCTTTGGCGTTTACCCATTGCCATTAAACCGATTGAATTTTTAAACTTTTTTGCTTCTGAGCTTGTTTCTGTAGTGTTCGCATAAATATTCAGGTTAATGAGGTTTCAGCCGTTGATTACTGCACCATCAACCAGCTGGTTTGAATCGTGGAGTTACAAGAGTTTGAATTTCTGGAATGAAAAACCTTTGGGCACATGGACTCTTAATCTTAGGGATAAGGATCAGACATGTATGATAATACGACATAAAACGGGGACAAGCGTAGCAGACAATTATCTGGATCAAAGGCTAAGAAATATTTTCATATCATTTCTGTGAAAAAAGTAATTTAGAAATTAACGTCACTTACTTGTTTGTTTACATAGATTTTGACCATTGATGAACCATGGCAGAATCTCTTTGAAGTCTGGGTATTCCCCGCCCTGAAATAATTATCTGAGACTCTTTTAAAGGAATTCACTTATGTTAGGCACCAGAATTTCTTTCCCCAGCCATCAATCCGAAAACATTTATATTAAACTTATTAACTCCTTTATTCCAAAACTGCAGAAAAAAACTTAAACTATGAAAACATATTCAGGTTCTAGTCGAGAGCTAACCGACACCGGAACAGTTAAAGAAAGAAATAAAAGACTGGCAACAAAATCACATTCCCACAAAGACTCATACACAAACTTAATGACAACTAGACCTTTAAGCCTTTTGTTGAACAACGTTACTAATTCTGTTCGAAATTTTTGACCTCAAAGGCAATATTTGAGCATGCATCAATATATGTTGAAGGTCCAAGCCGACAATAGCTGCTTTTAATAGGCAGCGTTTGTTTTATTACATTGTGTGTCCCTCGTAAAGTATATGTTAGGCCGTGACATCTACCCTCTAAACAGGGTAATCTAAATCAAACGTTTCCATTCTAGAAGTAAAATGTAAAATTAATATGACAAAATGTGCTGCTCTGTTGTCAAACAACATTCCGCTTATGCAGGGTATGTGATACATTGTTTTCTAGTACGAAGGTTAATAACTTCATGAGTCATCACACCGATGCTCATTTTTTCTACTCTTAGTCGAATTATTGAAGACTATCAAGTTACTCATTGTTTTTTTTTTCCAGAAAAGAAACATACAAGCTGGAAGATTGTCATTTATGGCACCGAAGACATCACGCCGGGTAAAAGAGTACAAAGCTCCTAAACAATATATTACATATAGAGCAAAATGTCCAAGATATTTAAATATTAGTTAAAATTCGTCAATTATCTTCTCATAGATATATTTACATGAATGCGGGCCAAGGTCCGAAATGGTCATGTTACATTATATTTACAGTAATTCGTTGATAACATCTGATGGTCCAATCCATAACAACAGTTGTCTATTGAATTGAAAAAAATACACCACTAAAATATATTGGTATCAAAATATTTTTTTTAAATGTATAGGCACATTAAGTGGTCCCTGTGACGGGGCAGCGGGGAATGAATGCACCAAGGATCCATTTGCAGTCTGTGTTGACAGTATGTGTGAGTGTGGTCAAGGGTCGCACCAGGTTGGCAGGCTGTGTAAGAAAGGTTTGTTGGAAAATAGTTAATTTATTGGTTGTAAAATTAAAAAAGTAACTGCAGTGATAGCTGTTTGTTTTTGCAAACTGGGAACGCATCATGTGCTATTTTTGTTGTTGTTGCTGTTGTTGTTTTTGTTGATTTCCCATCTTGTTTGGTTGTCAGTTGCAAGCTCTTACAGCTATTAGGTAAATAGTCTCAATTGACAGCTAATTGGAATCAGTCCCGAGTTCGTCTCATAGGTAGAATCCAGCACAGATGACCATATTGAGAGAACATGAGAAAGAACCCTTAGTGATGATTTAATCCTCAATCTATAATGTCTTGTTCTGATGTAAATATCATATTTATAAAGTGATAAGTATGTGTCATTGCTCATCTTATTTTTTAACATGGTAGTATTTGTTTAAAAAAATGTTCATTCATTTGAAGTTAGTTTTCAGTATTTTAATCATCAGAGATTCAATCAACATATCCGTTTGATTCACTCCGAATGATCTGATTGACACCGCGCATAGTTTTTAGTCATGCACACTTATCATTAAGCATTTGATGATTGATGGGCATCTTGTTTTAACATATGAAGGTACCCGAACCTAACGATTACCCTTATCATTAATATTACCTTGACCCTAGCCGATGTTTGGTGACTTAAATGTAAAATAAATTTCAGAAAGAAACATTATAGATACAAAATCGAATATTGTTAATGTTTTTTTGTTAAATCGTACGTGAACTTTCCCAATATTTTATCGCTAAGAAGTTTTTTTGTATGTTTTCTGTATATTATTTCCACTTCAAACCCTTTGAAGTAATGCCAAGCTTATATGGAGTCACAAGGCAGCTCGTATATGTTATACCATTAACATAGTTCCTAGTTTTAGCAGTTTTTGAGCAAAGGAGCTCATTGTAAGATTTTTTTTGTAGACAATGCGTTTGGTTACTGGTGTGAAGAAGGGTCAACTCTCACATATCCAAACAGCAAATGCTTCCATGGCATAGTATACTGTGCAACTAGATTCAGCGAAATGAACGGCACCTGCATAAAAGACACAGGTTATTCATACATGGCCAACAATGTCACCGATGTTGATGTACCGTACAACCGTTTTGTCTTAGAGTTAATCCGCTTTGTCTAATCGTGTTAATCGTGATAAGTTAAGTGTTCTCAATGTGTTTATGATATATGGTTATTAGGATTGGGGACATGTACTGTGTTTGGAAAATTAAATTGGTTTCTTCTATGTATGTGATACTAAGGTATTCAATAATTTCGTTTTAACATGACCCGTATTTGGTGAATGTCTAAAATGTCCATAATACATCAGATTGAGTTGTTGGTGGAAGATGCTGTGTCGAGGAAGGTACAGGTTGCGAGAATGACCCGAGCGCTATATGTGTGTGTGGCGTGTGTGAATGTATTCCTGGTGTGCAACAAGTCAACGGGCTGTGCCGAAAAGGTAGGTGTACTCAGACATAGCTTTGCTAATAAATGACTGTATTGTGCATAGTGTATAATTATTTATGTCCGGTGATGTTTTATCATTTGAAAGTCTTCAGTGTAATGTGTTTGGCTGTTTTAGTATGAAGCAGGTCAACTGGCTATCCAGAAAGCGTAAATGTTTTAAATAATCGGGCTGTTTTCAAAATGTTTTAATTTATATTCTAGTGTCAGAAGGAGAGATGGGAGGTAATTGTGTACGTGGACGTTGCAAAGGGAAAGCACTGCGATGTGTAGAAGATGTGTGTGTAACTTGCACTGACTAGGCCAATGCTCGCGCACACGCAGATTAATCCAGTACCGAGAAAACCTTTTTTTTTCAGATTCGTTGTATATTAATTAATAGTAAGCATTGTTTTGGTGTTCCTCAATATATTCTGACGGCCGATTTCATAACAGCTGACCCGATTTTGAATACTAGCGAAGACAGTGCCTGGTTGTGCTAATATTTAATGTTCAAATTTAGTAATTTCCTTTGTTTATGTTCTCTACAAGAATATAAGTATAAATTTAAAATCCTATCAGTATTAGTAAATAAATATAATTTCATTTAAGTATAAGTTTATAAGTCTAAAATTATAAGATTATAAGTATATAGGTATAAGTACATAAGAATATGAGTATATACGTTTATTAATTTAATTATATAAGTGTAAAAGTTCATAAGTAGTAGTGTTTCTCAAAAAACGTCAGATCAGACACCATTTGAAGTATGGCTGTACTAAGAGTACTTTTATGGCTCAAAGTATTAAGTATTGAAGAGGGTATTAGGCGCTAAGGAAATATCATCCGGTGAGAGTTGTTTATATCGGAAACACAAAAGGCGCTTTCAGCGGTTTTGTACATATTTCAGGTTGGAATACGTAAAAAATTTACATATACATAAATCCGGGCCGCAACAACGTAATTTATGTAAAACCTTACCCAAATATTTTCCCAGATTTTTTCCCACTTTAACAAAGCACAGTTTATGTATACTCGTATTCGACCAAATTAAGCCGTAAACGTCAGTGCGAGATCGATATCGCAAAACGACATCTAGACAGGACGTGAAGAGTTTCCATAGGTTTTACTAATTTGAAGAGGGGTTTTCTGTTTTGTTCTCTGAAGAAAGGTTAGTTCATATTGACCAAGTGACCAGTCGGTCTAGATATTAGCAACAAGAGTGGGTTAACCACTCACATATAGCGCGATATAAAATGTACCTAGAAAGTTGTCACTTTCGGACTCGAAGAGCCATTGTGTTTGCCGACTTAGTGTATCTTAACAAGGT
Organism: Mya arenaria; assembly: GCF_026914265.1. NCBI lineage: Eukaryota > Metazoa > Mollusca > Bivalvia > Myida > Myidae > Mya > Mya arenaria. The sequence continues at coordinate 8,135,994 of NC_069138.1, read as the reverse complement.
GCCCAGTAATGCCTATACCAAGGCTTTCTGGTTATGTTTAAATCGCCTAAATACAGTCGGACCACCGCGGCTATTGCCATCGAAAACAACCTCGGATGCAAGCCGGTACAGCAGTAGAAGTAATTCGTTAAATGTTAAATTAAAGTAATAACTAATTGTAGTGTTGGTTTTTTTTATTACTAAGTTTAAATTGATTGCCATTAAAGGGTATTATTGCATTAATACTTAAGATTCTCAAGTCATTAAGTATTTAAGTAAAACTACTCTATTGGAATTACTACACTATCTACTTGCAGCGTATTTTAGACAGTGAATATTTCTGACATAGTTAACCGTCCATATACATCAAAGATTGTTTTCGTCGGAAAATTGCCAAGGAGTTTCGAATGACTTAAATATTGTATATTCGTGCGAAGGGAGAGTAATTTGAGGGAATGTCATACAAATTGCGGTGATATTTGTGTGTATCGGAATGTCACAAATAAAATAACAAAACTGTTTGAAAGTTTTATCTGTATTAAGATGTAAAGCATGTTCATATTTAAATACGGTATATCTAAAGGATTGAAACATCTAGGTAATGTTAAAACAATGGAAACTACACCAGTTACAAAATAGTTTGTCGTTATTAAATAGACAATCAATGTGTAAACAGGTATATATCTAGGATAGATACATATATGGAATGATAGATCGCTGGAAACTTCCATTACAAGACCAGTATCCTTATATTTAGCATAGAGCGTGGTAAAAGGCACGGGGATTACGTCTACATATTTGGGGTTGGGGTTTACCTATAAATTTTATTACGATTTGTTTTATTCTTAAGTTTTCTCAGGTTTATGCAAATTGGGATAAGATCTATTATTTAAGTTTTTATTTTTTTCGGGATTGTTGGGATAAGTGTGGGGTGGTGCACATCAAGTATATATTTATGTTGCTGACCGTTCATTGATAACCACCCCTAGATTGTTGTATACATTATATATGTTGTTTGTTGTTGATCCGTGTAGCTGGTTTGTAGATGTGCGTATTGTTGTTCAGTGTTTTGGTTTCGGCCGTGTGTCATTGAACGAGGTTTATGTTTAAGCTTCCAACTAGGGGACTTGTTCCTGTAGTTTTTTCATGTAAATATTTCCATATCTTTGAGCAAGGAAACTCTTAATTATATGTAAATGTATTCGCTTTAAGTTAATTCAGACACTATGTAACAACATGTTCGAGTCTTTCGGACATGGTTATTATCTACACAAGTAATCAGTCGCATGTTAGCATGACGTAGCTTCTACACTCTGCCGATTTATCGTAGGGCCGATAGCCGAACTGGTGCTTGTTGTGACAGTCGATAACTCTTGTTGCATTTGGCTTGCAAATGATCGACCCCAGTATTTCCATATCTAAATTATCGTCTGTTATCTTAACGTCGATGTCTCCTATACCACTGCAAATGAATAAAATAGAAGAATGGATCAATTTTCAACGATTCATCACATGTTGTCTTAAATTTTAAGCTTTCGGTCGATATCACTGCAAAGAAAATATAAGAATAAATCGATCGTTATAGATTCGACGACTATTGACTTAACTTTAAAAGTGAATCGCTCATGTTTTGGACTCAAAAATAGTTTTCCCTCTAATGCATTTGAAATCACTCATTCTATTATCATTTTACTCTATGATATCAAAATTGCAGTTTTAGAATTAAAAGTATTTCAGATTCGAACCCATGCCGGTAAAGTCAAGAAAATAATAGGAAACAGCCGGATAGTCAACAAGGGCCACCGGGAGCTTAATAAAAGTATCGGATATGGTAACCTGTTAAAGAATAAATAAAGATACATTGATAACATTACATTTATTTAAATATGATTTGGTGTATTTTGCTGTGAAATGCGTTTGGAAGATAGTCATATTGACCCGCAAAGTTCGGACCCCAACAAAGATTTTACAGAAAATCTATACGTTTTACACTCGCCCGTGTTCTTTTTCCCCAGCTTTTGAAAACCTGAGGCAAAATCCTGCGGGGTTTCAATAATACAAGATATAAGAAGAGCATTATGCTTCGACACCGGAAGTGAAATTACGTAAAAACAAAAACAAACGCATTTCGTTACAAGGTTTTTCTCCTGCGGGATGAAATAACCCGATTTTATCACTAACACGCAATCCATTCAAGCGTTTTGTTTTTAGCTCATATGTATTATTTTTCAGTAAATATTTACTTTTAAAATTCAAATGTAAATTCAATTAAAATAAACCTTCAAATTTTAATTATTAATTCTATGTAGTCGTCGGCATCGTCGATATACTGAAGTGGTTATATCTTGTCACCATCTATGATCTTCCAGATTATTTATTGTCTAGATAATAACTTACATTAATAGCTTAAACACTTCATTTAGGAAATACCAAGTGTTACAGACTTTCGTTTAAATAATGTCCCTTTAAGGTCTCAGCTAATATATTAACCAACACAATGGAAAGTACAATGGCAAGACCAGAAGCCTTATATCTAGCATGAATAGTGATGCAAAAAGCTACAGAAACAAGCTCAGTCGCAATAAGTTTAAACATAAACCCGGTTAAGTGGCACTGGGCAAACGCCAAAGACATAGAACACAAAATCACAGACAAGAAACATAGAAGAACGCACAAAACTCCACAAACAGCACAGTGCATACATACTATATATATAAAGAATAGGTATGTTTATCAAGAATTGTTAGGCACCGCCTTGGAACGGTCAGTAAAATGTAAATTTACGAAGCCTGTAAAAGGGCACACACAATATGTCTAAATTGAAGAGTTCCTGTAGTTTTATGTTGCTGACCGTTCAACGGCGATAGCCAACAATCTTTGATAAAACCCCTATTTTTATTTTTTCTATATGTTGTGAGTTGTGTGTAGATTTTGTTGTTGCTGATCCGTCTAGATGGTTTGTGAAAATGTGTGTTGTTGATCCGTGTAGCTGGTTTGTAGATGTGTATATTGTTGTTCTGTGTTTCTTAATTGGGCTCTGCGTCCTTGAACGTTATTCTTGTTTAGAGATCCGACAAGGGGACTGTTTCTGTAGTTTTTCATATGAATATTTCAATATCTTTGTTTAAGCAAGGAAACTCTTAATTATATTTTAATATATTCGCTTTAAGTTAATTCAGACACTTTGTAACAACTTGTTCGAGTCATTCGGACGTGGTAAATATCTACACAAGACATCAGTTGCATGTTAGCATGATGTAGCTTCTACACTCTGCCGATTGATCGTAGGGCCGATAACTGAACTGGTGCTTGATGTGACAGTCGATAACGCTTGTTGCATTTGGCTTACAAATTATCGACCCCAGAATTTCGATAACTGAATTTTCGCCTGTTTGCTTCATTTTGAAGCTTCCTATGCCACTGCAAATGAATAAAACAGAAAAGTGGACTAATCAAAAAGCAAACAAAATTTAATAATAAATAAATCATAATCGATTCGCCGACAATTGTCCTAATTTTAAAGCTTTCCATAGCACTGCAATTAAAGTAAAATAATATATAAATCATGAGTTAAAAAAGACGATTCTAACTTTTTGAATGACGTCAAGTGATTTTAATGATCATCACGTGTTTTGTGTGTTTGCAGTTACTACTTTATGGCAAAGGGAAGCAACCGTTGTGTAAAGTTTGTAACATAGTTTGTTATCACCTAGTTAAGTGAAAAACGTCCTAAATAAATTTGACATGACCAAAAATGCATCCAATGTTTCAAGCTTTTTTGTAAACTCTTCACATGAAGTACACGTGATACGAGGTTAACAGCAAGGGAACATGCAAAACAAAATGAATAGGTTCAGCTGTATGTGTGCTAAGAAATAAATATTATCTTATCTTTTAGGGTAAACTAAGACTAATACTGTAATACTATTTATATCCCATGGCAATAGCTTTAAATCGAATGGTGAACCGAAAAGCTTAAAAGAGACATTAAATAAATACTCAGTTAGAATCTTTTCGCATTCATTCCCAAAAATGCTTCCTAAAATAAAACTGATGTAAGGTAACTTAATATTTGACCATTCGCCAGGTGCCAATTAAACAATAGGCTGTCCATTATCCAATCCTATAGTTGGTCAACAGAGAGTTTGATTGTTAAACGGCTTCTCATGATCAGTTGCTTTGGTGCTGCGGTAAAAGGTGTAAGTATGCTACTTAACTAGATTCGTCGATATATACAATATATAATTCACTTACTGAAAACCAAGCACAGCACAGACGCTATTGGCTGTTTCGGGAGTGAAGTAGTCGTCACAGATAGCCCATAACTGGCCGTTCACGCCAACTTGTATAACGCCGGTCGCTGATAGGCTGATAGTTTCCAGTGTGTAGTCTAAAATTAGAAAGTTTATGTAAGGGGGATAATAATGCTAAGCCAGCCATCTAAAATTAGAAACATGCAAAATATGCTGAGATTGCTATCACATAATTTTGTTAGTCATTTTAGGCTTTTGGAGTAAAATGACTTACATTATTATCAGAGCACTCGCCGCATGGTCCCTCCCGGTAAAAGATTTATTTTTAAAGTGAGGCGTGGAATCGAACAAAGTTTCATTCAAAAGTAACAGAATGTCAAGTTTGATTATGATCAAAGTTTTCACAGAGAGCATTTTCGTCTATAGAAATTACTTTTTTTACGACAGAAATTGCTTTATAATTGTAGTAAAGATTTTTAACCTCCCTTTAACACATAGAAGCGTCGTAATAGTGTTATTCAAAAATGTAATACATGCAATATTTATTTAAAAGGTTAATCAATTAGGTTTAATATATAAATACTCTCGAGGCTTATATCTTAAATGCTTAAACACATTTTTGTAGCCAGATGACATATAGCTTACTCTAATATACGTTTAAATAATACGAAGTTATCTGTATCTCAAAAATGAAATAATAGTTAACGTATTATACGAGAGTTAGCTCATTCCGTACAATCAGATTGAAATAAAAAAAAAGATGTCATCCAGTGAGAGTGCATGCTTGTGATAAATCAAATTTACCAGAGCAAAAAAGAGCCACAAAAGTGCTAAACATTTGTGTGCAGTAGAAATATCCCTGTGTGACACAATAGTTCAGCTCGCCCTCACACTCCTCTATGTATTTCTCGTGACCGTTACAATTGACGCCTTGCTTGTAGTAATACACATTCTTGTAAAGATGCGCACGACTGGAGAAACCGACATGGCTGAAACACAGTTTTTTAAATAAATAATATAAAGGTAGAGTAAATAATCGTATAATTGATAATAAATAAGTCGTGATAATCATGACAATTTCATATAGAACTTTTCAGTTTCGACGCCTAAACTAATACACCAAGGTACCTGAGTTCTGAAGCCTGTATGTGTGTCATTATTTTTTTCTGAATGGGGAAATGCATCTATCAAATGATAAATGATATGTTTTCTTTCTGTTGAATAGTATACGGTTTTAACGTTTTATTTTATTGTAATTCACAAAGTCTGAGAAGCATTGACTACGTAGTATTGTGATTCTAATTACATTAACGAAGCGTTTATATGTGTCATGCAAAGTTTTAGCGTGAAACGTTTTTACTTTCAAGTTGTGGTTTAAAACGTTGGTTGTCATAATTATATAAATGTAAGACTCAAATACATGGCCCGCTAAACAACGATGGCCAATGTCTTAGAAGAGGCCAATTCACATTATATCGGACTAAGTTGTTGGTTTAAAAAATGGTAACATCAATCAAAATAAAAAAAAATATGATTGGTCTTATTGCTGAATATACTCTGAATTAATCCTTATTAAATTATGCTTTAGAAAACAAGAACAAATAAGTTCAAGCTTACAAGGCCGTTAGTATTAATACTTTACTTTGTTTAATTTGTTAGATATTGACATACAAAAACAGCATCTGTTTTCCTATATTTATAAGGTAAATGTTATATAAGATTATAAAAGCGTGGATGCTGTTTATATGGTATGGACTGAAGTTGTGGCCCAGGTTGTGGGATAAATGACGGCTAATGAGAACATTTAAATTATTTGCTTAGTTAATATTCTTTTCTTGATAAATATTGACCAATCATTTCACATTTTGGTTAACTGTGGCTGAACAAAAGCTTTTTAGGTGTTATACAATTGACTGCTGGCTTACATGTACAATTTTAAATTATGACTTTTGAGCAACACATTAATTGTACGGTTCCAAAAAAGAAACGTGTACAACCTTATATATACCATGGAGCTAAACAATACGTCACACCATTGGAGCCACTGTTATTGTTTTGTCACCGAAAACTAAGACGTCATTTTCTCGATTATGTCAAATATATTACTAGTATACTCGTATATGACCTATTCGATCTTGTTTCGGTGCAACTTTTCCTGCTTTGAGTCAGTTATTCTTTGATACGAATAGTTCCGCAACCACTCACCCAAATCCAAGAATAGAACACATTGTCTTCGCCGTGGTTTCCGAAACTTCACCAACGAAGTCATACCAAATGTTGTCATGGTAACCTACTAGTATCCCCTCGAATGACCGATTGCCCTTAACCTGCTCCAATTTGAGTGGTCCGCCTATGGAATTTTATTGGATATGAGACGAAGGTTATCATTCACTAATAATAATAGGTATACATTAAGAGTTTGAAATGTATCAAATGTTATGATATGTATTTTATGTTTATGTAATAAAGACTTAAAAAAATAACAAATGTAATAATGAATTTAACAAAACAGTACACGTAAAACCTAAGTGCATTTTCAGGTACGCACGATTAAGTTGATGAACTCTTTAAAGCAAAGATTCTATACTTGTAAATATGCAACATGTGTTGTTTAGTTCATATATTTATGAATACATAGATCATGCTTCACAACAATTAAAGGATTCCAAAATCCAACTTCAGGTAAACTTTAATTCTAAATTAAAGATAACATACAGTGTGTTTTGATTGGACTGTATACTGAATTGGCTAGAATAAATGGATTTACGGAGCCATGTCTAAGGTTTGGGATATTGAACAACGCCTGATACCTACACTGCCTCATCCTTCAGCACTACAAGCGCTTTGATTAATTGTATAACTCAGTGATCTCCCCAGGGAAATGGTATGAAATAACTGACAAATGGTACATAGGAAAAATGTTTTACATATCGTGGTCGAACATCTCCGTTGGTGTTATAGGGAATTCTATTTTGAAATAAGGTGATAATATAGGGTTAGTTAGAGTGTGGCTTGTTTGGAATCCCCACCATCATTTTAAAAGAAATTCCTCATATAATCTCTAACAGAAGTTTCGACCAACACGATTTGTATCACCTAACTTCCGCTTACAATATAAACAAATTAGGAAAATGTAAAGCGATTATTACTGATATGTCCATTGCCTGTTTCTGTATTGCCTAGCCATGAAACACTGATGACGTCATTGATTGACGCAATAATCAAATTTTAATGACTTTAAGGTTTAGAAATGTACTCATAGTTAAAATAACCAATCCATAAAAAGGAAATGTTTATGCTATGTTCGGTGCAGCTTTCTTGCATACTAGACATGAGTTTCCGGTTATGTGACCAGTGCTGGATAAAGCGACTTACACACCCATGGAAGATAAGTCACGTACAAAAACGCGCCAATTAAAAAAATAATGTGTAGAACATGTTTCCAAATGAATTTAAGTTAAGTGAAACGAAGAGAAAATCAAGGAATAAGAAAAGAAAAAAAATATTCGCACTCTATATGATTGCGATCTTTGTACGAACTTTTTGACGTCAATTTATGTGCACGGCCTCGGGTCGGGGTTTCCCACGTGCTAAAATTCAAACAATACTTATATTCCTTACCATCACAAGCAACACTGACGACGTCAGCCGGTGTGCGTGACGCGGCGTAGTCCCCAGAGTGATAACATTGCTCGAGTGAAAGCTCGGTACCCGTGCACTGGATGTTGCGTGTATACAGTGGTAGTTTTCCCGCGCCATAATGCGTGCTGGTGTTATAAGAGCGAACTCCGCTTCAGGTTGAAAAAAATAATTTCAATATGAATCTAACACAGGAACGTGTAAAATAATAAATGGCAATGGTATATTAGAGCAAAATGCTTTCACTAGTGTACATATTTTTGTGGTGTTTTCAATTGTTGTTGTCTTTGCATATTTAATTATTTTTAAAGACAAGTTTAGGCACGAAATTTGTTAAAAAATATAAAAAAAATAATCAAAATATAAACGAACCCGATTGTTTATCTTTCTGTTTACAATATACACCGAATTGAAATAGTTATCTAAGTTAATTAATAACCTGAGAGTGTTCGGATTTGAAACACTAGTGGCTCTTTGTTGTTGTGATTTTAGTGAAGTTTACAGAAAGTCAATATGTTTCCACAATCGATCTTTATAAATCATTCAAAATAAGAATTTGATAATTTATGGAAATGAGTTCTGAAAATTACTAATTTCCACCACATTTGTGTATTTTTTGAATGAAAAGAAATTTGCTACCGATGAATTATACTCACCGATATCCTAGTGATGTACATGTGACATTCGCCGCCCTTTCATCGAAGGCACGCCCGTAGACGGCCTGCAGTTCCCCGAACAGTCCCGCCTCCAGCCGACCCTCCAGTACGGAAGGACCGTCTACCAATTTCAACGCTGTAATATGAACAGCTCTTACAATAGTATTGGTCATTTTATTCTGCTATCATTTTCGACACATCTATATATTGGAGATACAGCATACGCTCAGATATATCATGCACTACTCTTAAATTTTTAAATGAAGTAGTGCCTCTGTTTTTTAATCAGTATAATTGTTTTCTATACGGTTTAGTATAGATGTAGTTACTTTGCAATTTGACTGTGAGTGACTCAAAATCGCCTCCTTAAGGCAATGAAATGATGACTTAGCTGGCCGCTTTAACGTAGTAGTTTTATGTCGAAAGGGATTTCATTATCGTCGAAAGTGTTTTCTACATATGACCCAAATTTCTCTGAACTAAAAGGAGCCACCTCACTCGTGTAGGAAAGTATTTTTTTTATGAAAAAAACAGTCCCAAGAAACTGTCGTGAAAGGTGTCGCAGGCTCTGAGACAGGAACATTTGGTAACTTAGGACGCCTTGCGACTCATTGAGGAAAATGATCATATGCAAATTTGCATTCCATTGGGAGCACTTAAAATCATAGTGGAGGACGTTAAGATGTTGAACGGTGAAAGTACAAGCCCAACTATGTCAGTGACTAACGCAACGGTCGGCTTTGACAGAACCAGGGACACTTGATGCCCTTCTCATATCTTATGATATAACTGCTGCATGCCGTTCTCCTCCAAATGGAAACTGACACTTCATGGAACCCGTGCAATTCTAATGATGTAATCAATATCAAAGATGGCTACGCACGTTACGCAGTTTCTGTCCGAAAATACAAAACATCGATGTCAAACCCGTCACAAAGGATTCATTTTGCGGTCAGGGCAAGACCAACTAGATACCCTTGTGTCGAGGACAGACGAAGACCATCCCTATCAAGGACTCTTCCTTGAGGAGTGGAGGACGGGCAACATAATGATGCCAAACCACATTCTTAGCTCAAACCAACTACCCCGAGCTAAGATAGAATTTTATTTGTATACCACCAATATATTTGAATTCGCGGTGAGATATGAGCGGAACAGTGGCCTCAATTTCGACTATTTATATCGGGAGTTGCAGGACGAATTTCCGGTGGAGACCCTTCTCTGCTCATATTGAAATACAAATGTTCGTACCAAAATGTCATTGAGTCCCAATGCAAGAAAGTCAGTTTAAATCGAATCGTGGGAATTGTCGCATGCTCACATCTTGAAGGCAAATAGAACCTGCCCATTCGGTTCTAATTGTAAATTACCGAACCCGACTGCCAAAGCCGCCTCTCAAGAACACAAAAAGGCCAAAAAACAGTATGGAGCCAATCGACAAGTTTAATGTATAAGGGATGGGAAATACAACTCCCCGAGGACTTTTACGATCGTGAAAATTTGCTGCTAAGAATAAAAGACGGTTTTCATATTGTTGATCAACACAACAAATATCAAGTTATATAGATGTTGACAATTACCTATCAGCAACAAACGAAAAGATCCGCTTGCGATTTGAAGACGAAATTCAAACGTAACTGTCAAACGGATTTAAAAATAATAGTGTATGAAAAACCACTTATTGTATTTGCGCTTGGTTTGATTGCAAAGTAACGGTCATCAGCTTGGTGACAACAGCCCATCACACCTGCCGTGAAAAATACGATCCTATCTTGCTTGGATTCTAAATCATCTCTTGATGCCAGTCTGGGCAGCTTTGGCTATGTTTTATGCACTATTACGCTGCAGTTATGTGAAGTCCATCGCGAATATCAAGTTTAACCAAGGCCAACATCTTCGTTGAAGGGCCATTATATTTTCCCCTGGGGAGTGTTAGTACACATTCGATGGTCTAAAACAAACCAGTTTAAGTACAAATTGGTCTTTCTCCGGATGCCATAAAGATGCTTGATGATTAAAACTCTTCATGCTACCAGGACTATATAAGCAATAATGTTTAAACACGGTTTCATATTACGAAGAAAACTGATCCTTTCTACTACCCGTACTGCTACTATACCTACTACCTGGTGGTATTGGATGAATAGTTGATATTTTATCACCAGATGCTTTGATTATGCATGCTATCATATTTCTTAATTTATTGAACTAATTTAGCTATTTATTTATAGAATTAAGCTTCGTATTTGTATTTAGACAAGCTACTGCCGGCGCCTCCTTTTTCACACCTTCTGGTCATGTGACCTATCTGTGGGTTTTCTGGGATCCAATTCTTTGCTCCATGCTAGACATTACATGCGCGCAGACTGGACGCTCTGCAATATGTTTAAATTACCCACCCACAATTTCCCACTTTTCTAGATACCGTTAATATTTTTATTTTATTTTATTTATTTTTTTTTCCAACGATGTGGCAATTTTAATGCATACGGAGTTATATGAACAACTGATCCTTTCTACTACCCGTACTGCGACTACTTACTACATGGCGGTATTGGACGAATAGTTTATATTTTATCACCAGATGCAACTTTAATTATATATCTTCTTTCTTAATTAATTGAACTATTTACGCTATGCTTTTCAATTGAGATTGCTTGTGATTGCTTGTGAGTGTTGATATTTGTGTTCACATTGGAATGCGTTGATCAATTTATGTAATTGTTTGCCATATACTATTTTGTCCGTGCTTTATATATTTATTGTTCGTGCGAATCCGTAGTTTGTTGCAGTAGTTTTGTGTATAAAATAAAGCCTCCTTTAACCCCTTATGCTGTTGTTTGGTTCATACCAAAACAAAATTAGTGTGCTACGCTTTATTCTGTTATCATGGCCTTAAAATTTTTCGAGAAATTGGGGACAGGGTGGTATTCAATATTCAACTTATTAACCTTATGGTCATATACTTTTGACTGCATTCACTTTATTGGTCAGTTATTATTAACAAGAAATCCGATAAGCTACACCGTTTTCAGATCCAATTAGGGTAATATTAAATACCAGTCCTGATTTCTTCTATATAAAAACCGCTGCCGCAGAGCTTCGCTTTATTACCTCGACAGTTTATGGTTTTAAAGATGTTGTCATAGTCTAACTGCTGATTTCCTGCCTCGAGTTCACATGATGTGTTGAGCATTTGCAGTGACGTCACATCGACGGGGCAGCGTTTGATTGTAAAGGCGGCATCCGGTGTTCCGTAATATTGGGGCTGCATCACAGATTCATTCCTGTGGAAACAAGACACTTTAGTTTATTGCATCAAATGGGCTTTACAACTGTTTGTTTGCTCGATGTTAAAATGTATACACAAAGTTAACATTATACATGCAAGCCAGCATTGTCCTCCATACAATAGGAAATTAAATGATAGAATAACTTTTTGATCGTTTTACAGCAATTTTCAATCATAGCAAACTTGAATTTAAAGTCTTATTCCTCTTTCATGAAACCTGCCATGAAAGTCATGAACAAAAAGTTTCAAGTTGTTGAAATATTTATAGCCTGATAACACGCATTGCCGTTCTCATCAAGAAAGTTTACAAGTGGTGTGTATTTAACGACAAGAGTTACATACATGAGTTAAATAAATAGAGGATACTTGTTTGTTCAGCATAAGATAGCAATATATTTCACCTCTTGAACACCGGAAGCTATATAACACGAGTCGCGTAGCTTCGAGTGTAATATTTACCTCACCTGGTGAATTTATTGCGCTATACAAACAAATGACATGCCTAAAAGTGTATACAAAGACTGTAAATTGTAGATATTCATAAAAACGCGTTGAGTTTTTTGGTTATTGTCAATAACGTTGTGTCCCAACCTAGAGCGCGCTGATGCCTGATTTGGAAGTGAGAGCGGGCTCAAACTACAAAACACTGAAACATATCAATCTGTTATTATTTTTTTCTTGTTTTCGCCACCGATGAATCTCATTTTAATCCCCGGAAACATACAATATATACAAGTAAAGATGCATTGGCGGTCTCACAAAAACAAAACACAAATTCCGGTTCTAAAACAGTCTGTTAACAAAAACGGGTGAGTAAACTTAAATAAACTGCTTTAACCACGCCCCGACATGATACAAGATACACAAGTCATATGATAGGTTATCTCAAATTAAAACGGGACGTGTAGTCACTGTGGATAAAATCAGCCACACCACGACACGTTACAACTTATGTACATATTCTAATGAGCTTTAACGTGACATGTTACTATTTGCATTCATCCGAATCAGCTCCACTGCGGAAAACTGATGTACATATTCTAATGAGCTCGCTTGTGTCATAGTACTACTTGCACTTATCTATGGTCTTATCAGCTTCGCCCCGGAAAGTAACAACTTAGGAATACGCTCGAATGAGCCCTTCCGTGACACATTACTGCTTTAACATATTCGAATAAGCTCGCCCCTATTTTTGTACTACTTACACATATCCGAATGTCCTACAAATGAGGTCATCTAGCGGATCTCGCCAATTGTATCGGGATAGGTAGCGGACGGCACCCCAAGTTCCGTTAACTTTCGCTTCCAGCATTCCTTCGCTCGGTACACGTGACCCCGACAGGCGAAAATCTTCGATTATTAATCCTATAAATTACATATACCATTTACATTAGTTACTGATATGAATAAATGTCTTTGAAAATATTTTAGGGTATGTGGACAACGGCGCCCCAAGTTATATTCACCATTGGTTCGATTGGTAGTTTTTTGCTAGGAAGGCGCAACCCCGACAGGTAAAAATAGGTCACTTTTTGTCATGAAGATTACATACCACTATTAGTTCGAATTAGTTATTGTTCTGTTGTATTTGTCCTGGAATATATTGCTGACGGATTCAAATGTCTTGTAGAAGCCCCTGTTCCCAAAACAATAATAATCTACTAGTACTAAAATAGTTTCGAAGGTAACATACAACTATAAGGTCATCAGATTCTTTAAGATGGTAGAACACATGTGTTGCGTTTATATAAAGAAGGTGAACTCTCGGGGGGCAGTTCTGTGAATGTAAATGCAAACACCAGCATGAGCTGAGTAGACTTACCACCGTGGGTATTGCACGTTGTATAAACGCAACAATTGTTTTGCCCCCGGGTGTAGGTTTATTTTGACAAGGATTTACAGTTAATGATTTCTATATTAAACAGGATAGAGGAAGATTATTGGTTTGTATACAACTTAGTTATTCTGTCAAACATTTTGTTGAACATTGAGCCGGTCTGTTTCTACATGGGACTGAAATATTTTAGATGCCATGATTGTCAGGTATAACTAATTTGGTTTCAATTTTGACTATTAAGTCTTTGATCAAGTCTCATATGCTATCAAACTTAAGGGGAAAACTTTCAAATACAGCTGATAATTTTGAAAAAAACAACAATTTTAAACACATTCTTGATTTATTTTAGAATGAAACAAACATGAATACATATAGTTACATTCTTTTGGCAGTATGACAATTATTTTTTAAACAATTCTATTTTTATTTTCATGACATTTCTACACCATACTATCGGACAGTGAACATCAGTGGTTAATTAAATACCGATATTGATAGCAAACGTTAGTAATAATAGCTTTATCATTATGTCTTATGTACACAGGTATTTTCATTTTAATATTTTAACTGTTTTAAAACGCGTCCAAAACACATACTTCCAGGGCAAATGTGTTAAGTTGGTATATCCCCCATCCCAAGGCAAATTGGGTTATGCGGGTATATCCCCCATCCCAAGGGCAAATAATCCCCATTGGCAAATGTCTGGAATTTAATCGCAGCAACTGACTTTAATATTTCAGCCGCGTCCATAGAACTCACATATTACTTAAGTGTTTGACTATAAGTTCACAAAACTAACAATTCTTTAATAACATGTGACCAAAGGTTGCAAACTAATACATCCGATTTAATGTCAGTAAAACCGCATGTTGAAAATATATATTACTTACCTTCTACCAAAAGAAAAACAGAATACATCCACATAAAAGATAAATAACACCGAAACATCTTGACGTCTTCTCAACAAATGACAACTGTATCGTTGAAAAGGAATGAACAGTGTCTCTTTTAACCATAGGCGGCAGTATGGGTGTGATATTGTGAAATATATTTTGCACAACTATATGTACATAAGATGGCAATATCAGTTTGTACACGTGTATTATATAGGACACAAACTTCACAATAACTTCCCTATATATTATATTGACATATTACCAATTTGCACACGAAATTACATTACTTACCAGTGCTTCATGACCCAAACACACTATATGGGGAGAAAGTTCAATCTATGGGTACTGAATATTTAACAGCGTTAGATCATTTTAAGTTACTTATCAGAAAAATAAAATTAGTTGAACGTAACCACTGTGTATTTGATAAAGTGACCACATCCGGTGTAGGTGTACAAACAATGCGGTGACAATGTAAACAAAAAAAAATGATCAAGTAGATCCAGCATGTTCATCCTGTTTTTTAAATCATAAACCATTCAGCTTTAAAACCTATAAATATGGAAAGTATTCAATAGTCTGAGGTGGTTTAACCATCCTTTGATTTACTGTGATGTGTCACATAAAATAAATAAGGCATATGTAACAATGAGTAGGCACTTCCTAAATGGTGTAATTTGCCATATACGTCATGGATCTGCAAGCAATACATACAGCAGAATACTTTTGTTCATATACGGTCGTATTCCACTCAGCTGACGTCACGTCTAAGAAGTTTTATTCCGCGATGTTAAGACGACGTCATTAAACTAAAATGTGCCCAATCAAAATGCATTTAAAAATACAATTTATAGGGTGTCTTTTAAGTAATTTAAAACAGCATTAGATGTATTAAAAGGGTTATTAGTTCTGCGGTTTGTTCTAAGAGGCCGGGATTTGACTGTTTTTGCAGAGACGTTGCAAGAATCGATTCGAGTGGAATACAACCTCCCAGATCAAAACCCAGTACTCTTTACCCTAATTGTATCCAAAAAAACGTTTTTCACCATCTCTGCCTGACTCTGCGACTTGTGGTTTACTTCGAAAATTAAATAATATGACCCGTCTGTCAGCCAAACTAGCTGGTCGATACCCGACCGACCAATCAGCGTCCAGATTAGACGGGCTTATCGGTTGCCGTTGCTATCCGCCATAACCTCAGCAGTAGTGTTATTACGCTGAATATTTTTCTTATATTTAACACAAATTATGTTTCTCATAACTGAGAGATAAAGACAATTAAGGATAATAATGCTGCTCACATTATGCATTTTGTGCATTTGTTTGATAACAAAAGGACCTTTAAGTAGACTGTTCAACCTTCCAAATGTCTTAATGTAACCGTACATAATATACGTATATTTTCCGTTAGTCTTAAAACAAGAAATATCATTATAAGTATTAGTGTATGATATTGACGATATCTTGCAATTTGTTTTTATTTTGAAGTTTGTCTCCTTCTTGTGCGTAAAGTTTTAAATCGGAACCATATGCATTTGCTTAAAGTTAGGACATATTAGTGAAAAAGACAACTAAGTTGACTTGAGTCACATTTGTTTTATTAAACTTGATTTAATATCTGATATCATGTAACTTAATCTCACAAAAAGCTAATACGTATAGATAAAACGAAATCATCTGTGTAAACGACGCAAATCAAATTTAAAACATTAATAATGACTATGGTCAATTCTAACTTCTATGTTGCTCGAAGGAACAGTTTTGCCTTTCATTTTAATACGGATATTAATTCATTGAGAGAAGCATTAGGGTAGTTATATCTATAATAATAATTCATTACACTTGTATAACATATGTTATTTTTAATGGAGAAAGGAAGAAAAACAGCGAAATCCAGTGAGTTTTTACACTGAACCTAAACAAACGCCTTTTTTACTTTCTAAAAGGCCACTAATAAATGTTTTGTTTCCCAATTTTAATTTGAAAAAAGGAACTGTAATTCTACTATAACAAAATATCTATGCTATTTTTGGAATACATTATTTTAAAGTTTAGGCATTATTTCTACATAAATCATACATACAATGGATCCAATAATAATAATGAACAAATTCAATGTTATACTTGCTTTTATTGCTGTTTTACGATGCTCCATGCATTCTTCTCTGATTACCAAACATAACTTTTGTATTGTTATAGTCTGCTTCTGCGTACTCATCAGAGGGCCCTTACTAAGAGGTCTCGTGACACTGTAGGCGTAGCCTTATCGCTATCGGCGTGGTTTCAATATGTGAATAAAATGGTGTAGTGATATAGATGTTTGGCTCTCACGGAAAGAGAGTGTGAGTTAGATCTCCACCAGGGATGTTTTTCTCGTGGTCTCTTTGAATAGACACCAGTACTGGTTTCTAACCATAAACGGACAAGATCGTATTTCAGCCATCAGCTTTTGACAACTTCGAGCTAAAAGAAATACGTATAAACTAACTAATTTCTATGATATTTACTTCTTCAATAGCTTTTAACCGCCAACTTTATCAAATTGATTCATATTTCAATGCAACGCCTTTTACATTCATTTTGAACAGGATAAAATTTAATTTTTAACAAATTGCTTGTGATTTTTGAGGTAATCGTTGTTAAAAGAGATAAACAACATTATCAATATTACAATACTTTCTCTTAAGAGAAATTTAAACATGGTAATTAATCAAAACGTGTACATTACTGTGTAAATTACACACAATTAAAACGATCTCTCAGTTTATAGAAATAAATTGTAATTCCAATTGTTGACATTAAAGAACGCGCCTCTTTCTGAAACCTCTGGCACTTCCGGTTTGCTGCAGCTCCGACTACAAGGGCACGAGGCCGGAGGCCGGACAGAAAGGAGTTGATTCCAAATCGTCTGGATCAGAGCGGAAGCTTCCGTCATTATAATTATATGCATCCCTCGTCGTCGTCGTCGGAATCAAAGCTACCATAGAGAATCTGAACCAAATTGTCGTCGTCGGAATCATAATATCCATCAGCGGAAAGACTAGCTTCCTCGTCGTCTGAATCAGAACCGGAATGCTCGGAGTCTATATTCCCATCGAAGACGTAGGAAATACTGTCGGAACTTCCGGAAGTGAACTCCTCATCGTCGTAGTCGAAAACGTTAGGCGAATCGGGATATAGGAGACGGACGCGCATGTGGCCAAGGAACCTAACATGACGGCCATCACGCTTCCAATTGTCATCTGACTTCGGGCGGTAGGATATAAGGCGGGCACACGAGAAAACGGTTGTGGAAGGGGCTGCACTAGAGAGTCGTTTATAGTCTTTTGTTTTGTGTTTGCACGAAACAGGAGCTTAAAAACTATATAGAACTAGATTTTGAATAGTTCGTTTTTGTGTTTCAATACATTTATAAAAGCTAGATGATCCAAACGAGAAAAGATAACATAGATTTGATGAAAACATCTTTCAGTAAGCTGTTGATGCGACTAGATAGTAAAATTGCTGAAGCGAATCGTCATAATAAAATACCACCACTTTTCATAAAAATATACCTGTATTGTAAATTCTGAAAATAAAATTGTTATTTTCATGAATAACTTGTTCATGGAAAGAATTTCAAGATATACCAACCTCATTCACGCCTTTCGACCTTAGTCTTCAATCGGCGGCGTTTTCTTGGCGGCTCAACTTCATCTTCCTCCCCACTCTCGTAACCAGATGGCGCCTACACGGAAAAGGCGGTAAAATTTATTGATGACGTCACTTCCAGGAAAGAAGAAGCCACAGGCTCTACTCGACAGTGTTTAAGGGGCAGTTCAATGCCCTTGTCGTCTCAAACAGAACCGGATGTGTCACTCGGCAATGACGTTATATCCAGCTGAGCAGCAAATGGGGACGAGGCGAAACCTTAGCCGAAATCTAAAATGGGGTTCCAATCGCCCTTCATTCTCTATGACTCTGCAAATAAAGTCAATATTGCTTAAGGTGTAATTGGAAACAGGCAATAATATATATATATAACAAATTAACGTATTTCAGCAAGAGCTCGAGTTTGGGGTGGAACAAAAAAGCGTATCGAACTTTGATGTGTTTAAACCATAAATTAGCTACAGTACATAGAGTAATTATAGCTCCATAAATTGCTGATTTTTTATATATGTGGAAGTAGCATTATCGCTGGATTTATTTTGCAAGGGTTTGTTTTATGACATTATAACACATTGCTGATAACGTTTTCTAAAATTATATATAAAATACAATGGTATATATTGGAACTAGTGAGACGAAAAACAGTTTAGAAACACAATATGAGGTATTGCGAAACACATGATCAGAATAAAAAACAGACGTATATAAAAGTAAATGGGTACCAAGGAGTTCGAGTTGACTGACACAGAGTCGAGGCAGAATATCGAGAGCAGAGTTCCGGTCGGGTCAAGGTCACTCCCAAAGGTAAAAAAAGTCAGGGTCAGTAACGGTAGGTTTGGCATTGGAAAGTCAAAGTTCCTGACCTCTAGTGGGTCACAGACAGCGCAGTTAACCTTGAAATGGTCGGAGGTCGATACCTCTAGTGGGTCACTGACGGCGAGGCTGGGGGTCAAATGGATGAGGCATCCTGTCGCAGAAGCAAAACTGGCTTTAAAGAAGCCTTTTTGAAGGCTCTCCTGACTTCAAATTGGAAGCAAACTTAAATGTGAATACTTTGAACAAGTAATGTAACAACCAAAAGCAAATTTTTACAGATCCGCGATTACGAATAGTCTCAAGTCTGGGTTCAGACTCAGGTGGCAAAATACATATCTTCATTTTATTGTAACTTTTTTCTGGATGAGTATTGATCATGACATTTGCTGTATTTTATAATTTTTCGAAATTGTACAATATTTCACATTCATGTGTGTAAAACGTAATTAATAAAAATGATTCCTTGTAATTTAATAAAGGGCTTTCCTGACTATGAGTTTAGACTTTTAAGAATAATAATAATTTTATTTTATGAAGATAACACCTTAAGATACAAAAGTATCTTGTTTACAATAATGAAAGAAAAATATGAATTGCATTTAAACAAACAATTTGAACAGACAATCATTCACTAAAGTCATTGTTTTGTCATAAGGTGATTTTAACTGTGATTTGAATGAAAATAAAGATGATGATTCTCGATTAAAAAAGTATAGAATTCCATACAGATTTAGCAAATTAAGTTAATGACCTCTTACCTTGATAACAAAGGCAACTTGTCTTTATGGGTGGCAGGCCGCAATGAGTAATTTGTGCTTTTTGGTAAATGAAATCACTTCACTTGAGACCATGCAAAAACTAGTAGATAATAAGTCCAACATTTAATTTACATCTATACGTACTTGGACCTGAGACTGTTCATAATCATGGCACCAGCTGTTTCTGTGTATTTTACTTCTATGTGCCATTACTCACAGCTTCGTGCTAAATTTGAACGAGAACAAAGTCATTGCATGTCTCTCCCTTTTCAAGTCTAGCACGAACTATGCTGTAGGATAGGACATCAGCGTTGCACGCAGAAACATTGTGTTGACACACTTCGCCGCGAAGACTTATTCGCACTATCTGTTTTAAAGGGACAAGACGCCAGATAATTGCAAGAAAAAAGAAAATTGTTAAAAACTTACATAAAATTTGATACCGTGGTGTAAAACGCATTGAATCTTACTAACTGATGTATTACATCGCTTACGACACATTTTTCTTTCATGCTTTTCGATTAAATGTGATATTTTCACTGCAAAATAAGGAGTGAAAATATTAACTTTCAGAACTACTTTGTAAATCCTTTGTAGTTACTTCCCCTTGATTAAAACATAACACTTCACATTGACCAGAAAATGTAGGCAAATTTCAATAAATATATATTTGGAAATTAACTATTTACCGTTTATTGCCGGTTATCCCGTTTTTCAAACGTTTTCTTGATATTGAAGCTGAATATTCGGACATTTGCTTTCATAGCAAACACATGACAGACGAAAACAAATGTTCGAACATAAAAGGAATGTTATATCTTCGTTCAAATGTATTTTGAACTGTTTGTCGTTGTAATACGTAAAACGAGCTTCCCGGAAAATTCACACAACCATTTACAGATAATCTGATATTTTTTACCCCAACCACGTCTAAAAATATGTCAACACACCAACGTGGTGCTCATCATCACCTTGAAAACGACTTGTCTTCAAGCAAAACAGACTGGTCTCTGACAGTAAGATGACTGAATATCCATGTATCATGAAACACACTCTAAAACTAAGAAAAATGTTAAAAATCCAATGATCATCCGCATTTGTTTTGCTAACACATTTGACCTTTCATATTTTCATTCATTAAATCGCGGTGTAGAAATTTGATTACGTATTCATGCCCCGCTTAAAATAAAAGTGTTTTCGTTATTTTTTGAAACATATGTGCACCCAATTTTTTCAGGATTACATTCCTCATGCAGCCAGAGTTATATTCTAAAGAAACGCGGACAATACTCTGAACAGTTTAGTCAATGTCATGACCCCGAATACTGAATAACACCCCTAAAACGCTGAGGATGGTCACCCGACCCCTAATTTGTTTATTCCACATTACATTGCTTATGCAGCGAGCGTTGCATCCTAAAGCAACGCGGATAGAGTTGCATTGTAAAGCAACGCAGACAGTCCCTTGAACTGTCTACGCACAGCAATGACCCCGAAAGCAAAATTACACCCCTTATACGCGGAGGATCGTCACCCGACACCCAATTTAATGATTCCGTATAACATGGCTCATGCAGACAGAGTTGCATTTTACAGCAACGCGACAAGTGCCCTGAACAGTATGCGCACAGCAATGACCGCGAATACTGAGTTACACCCATAATACGCTGAGGATGACACCCGACCTCCAATTTGTTTACTTTGGATAACATTGCTCATGCAGCCAAAGGTTCATTCTAAAGCAACGCGGACAGTTCCCTGAACAGTTTATGCACAGCAATAACCCAAAATACTAATAACACCCCTAATACGCGGAGGAGAGTAACCCGACCCCCAATTTTATCATTCCAATATTACATAAATCATACAGCAAGAGTTGCATTTTAAAGCAATACGGACAGCTCCCTGAACAGTATGCTCACAGCAATGACCTCGAATACTGAATTACACCCCTAACGCGCTGAGGATGGTCACCCGACCCTAAATTTGTTTATTCCGTATTACATTGCTCATGTAGCAAGCGTTGCATTCTTAAGCAACGCGGACAGTCCCCTTAACAGTTAAAGTCACCCAACCCGCCTTTTTTTATATCGAAAACACTTCCAATACACCCGCAGTACTGGGGATAGTGCCCGGAGCAGTTTTCGCACATCATTACCACCGAGCACCGCATTGCACCCCGGTCTGCCGCCCACGCTCACCCCAGCCGCCATTTTTTTATTCCGAAAAACACTGCCAATACATCCACATTGGCATTCTACATCACTGGGGAAAAGAGCCCGGAGCAGCTTTCGCACACCATTGCCACCGAGCACCGCATTGCACCAGGTCTGTCGCACCCGCTTACCCCACCCGCCATTCTTTCATACCTAAAAACACTTCCAATACACCCGCATTGGCATTCTACAGCACTTGGAATAGTGCCCAGAGCAGTTTTCGCACACCATTGCCTCATAGCATCGCATTGCTCCCTGGTCTACCGCCCCTGCTCAACCCACCCGCGAATTTTCTTCATACCGAAAAACACTTCCAATACACCCGCATTGGAATTCTACAGCACTGTGGATGGGATATAGCCCGGAACAGTTTTCGCACACCATTGCCTCCGAGCACCGCATTGCACCCTGATCTGCCGCCCCCGCTCACCCCACCCGCCATTTTTATTCCGAAAAGCACTGCCAATACAACCACATTGGTATTCTACAACACTGGGGGTAGTGCCCGGAGCAGTTTTCGCACACCATTGCCACCGAGCACCGCATTGCATCCTGATCTGCCGCTCCCACACACCCCACCCGCCATTTTTGTTATTCCAAAAAACACTGCCAATTCACCGGCATTGGCATTCTACAGTACTGGGGATATTGCCCGGAGCAGTTTTCGCACATCATTGCCACCGAGCACCACATTGCACCCTGGTCTGCCGTCCCCGCTCACCCCACCCGCCAATTTGTTTTATTCCGAAAAACACTGCCAATACACCCGCATTGGCATTCCACAGCACTGGGGATAGAGTCCGGAGCAGTTTTCGAACACCATTGCCATTGAGCACCGCTATGCAAAGCGGACAGTCCCCTGTATAGTTTATGCACAGCAAAGACCCCTAGTACTGAATGACTCCCCTTATACGCTGAAGATGGTCATCACACCCCCACTTTTTCCCGATTACATTCCTCATGCAGCCAGAGATGAATTATACACGGACAGTCCCCTAAAGAGTTTACCCACCGCAATGACCAGGAATATGGAATAAAATCCCTAATACGCTGAGGATGGTCATCCCACCCTCATTTTTGTTTTCCGCGATTACATTCCTCATGTAGACAGTGTTGCATTCTTAAGCAACGCGGACAGTCTCCTGAACAGTTAAGGAACAGCAATGACCCCAAATACTAAATAACACCCCTAAAACGCTGACGATGGTCACTCGACCCCCAATTTGTTTAAACTGGAATTCATTACTGATGCAGTAAGAGTTGCATACTAAAGCAACGCGGAAAGTCCCTTGAACAGTTTACGCACAGCAATGACCCCAAATACTGAATTACACCCCTAATACGCTGAAAATGGTCACCCGACCCCAATTTTCTTCATTCAGGATTTCATTCCTCATGCAGCCAGAATTGCATTCTAAAGCAACGTGGACAGTCCCCTGAACAGTTTACGCACAGCAATGAACCCGAATACTGAATAACACCCCTACTACGCAAATGATGGTTTCCCAAACCCCATTTCTTTATTCCGCATTACATTCATCATGTAGCCAGAGATGCATTCTAATTCAACGCGGACGGTGCCCTTAACAGTTTACGCACAGCAATGACCCCGAATATTGAATTACCCCCCTTATACGCTGAGGATGGTCACCCGACCCGCAATTTCTTTAATCTGGATTACATTTCTCATGCAGTCCGAGTTGCATTCTAAAGCAACGCGGACAGTCTCATAAACAATTTAAAATCAGCAATGACCCCGAATATTGAATTAAACCCCTTATACGCTGAGTATGGTCATCCAAACACCTTTTTTTATTCCGCATTACATTGTTCATTCAGTCAGAGCTGCATTGTTAAGCAAAGCGGACAGTCTCCTAAACAATTAACGTACAGGAATTTATCCAAATACTGAATAACACCCATAATACACTGAGGATGGTCACCCAACCCCCAATTTGATTACTCTGGATAACATTGCTTATGCAGCTAGCGTTTCATTCTAAAGCAAGCAGACAGTCCACTGAACAGTTTACGCACAGCAATGACCCCGACCCCATTTTTTTTCATTCCGGATTATATTCCTCAAGCAGCCAGAATTGCATTTTAAAGCAACGCGGACAATTCCCTGAAAAATTTACGCACAGCAATAACTCTGAATACTGAATAACACCCCAAATACGCTGAGAATGGTCATAAAACCCCCATATTTTTAAATCTGAATTACATTTGTCATGCAATCAGAGTTTTGCATTCTAAAGCAACGCGGACAGTCCCCTGAACAGTTTACGCACAGCAATGACACCAAATACCAAATTACACCCCTAATACTCTCAGGATGGTCACCCGACCCCCAATTTGATTATTTTGGAGTACATTGCTCATGCAGTCAGAGTTGTATACTGCAACGCGGACAGTTACCCTTAACAGTTTACGCAATGTAATAACCCCGAATACTGAATTACACCCCTAATATACTGAGGATGGTCACCCCACCCCCAATTTTTATTCCGTATTACATTGTTTATGCAGCCAGAGTTACATTCTAAAGCAACGCGGACAGACACCTTAACAGTTAACGCACAATAATGATCCAAAATATCGAAATACACCCCTAATACGCTGAAGATGGTGACACGACCCCCATTTTTTATTCCGAATAACATTCCTCATGCAACCAGAGTTACATTCTAAAGCAACGCGGACAGACACCTTAACAGTTAACGCACATTAATGATCCAGAATATCGAAATACACCCCTAATACGCTGAGGATGGTGACACGGCCCCCATTTTTTATTTCGAATTACATTCCTCATGCAGACAGAGTTGCATTCTAAAGCAACGAGGACAGTCCCCTGAACTGTTTCCGGACAACAATGACCCCGAAAACTGAATTACAAACCAAATACGCCGAGGCTGCATGAGAAATATAATTCGGAATAAAAAATGGGGGTCGTGTCACCATCTTCAGCGTATAAGGGGTGTTTTTCGATATTTTGGATCATTAATGTGCGCAAAATGCAGCCAGACTTGCATTCTAAAGCAACGCGGATAGTCACCTGAACTGTTTACAAACAGCAATGATCCCGGCTACTGAATTACACCCCTAATCCGCTGAGGATGGTCAACCGACCCCCATTTTTGTTAATGATTACATTGCTCATGCAGCCAGAGTTGCATTCTAAATTCTCCTAAACAGTTTACACAGAAACGATCCCGAATTTTGAATTACACCCCTTATATGCTGAGGATGGTTCCCCGACCTCCACTTTGTGTTTGCAAACTCAAGAACCCATTAATTACAATGCAATTGAAAACTGGCCTGAAGGTAAGTAATGATGCTTCATTAAAATACGATTTGGATTATTTTGCTGCAAAATGGTTTTGGAAGTTAGTCATATTGACCCGCGAAGTTCGGACCTAAACGGAGATTTTACAGAAAATCAATAGGTTTTACACTCGCTCGTGTTCTTTTTTCCCAACTTGTGAAAAGCTGAGGCAAAATCCTGCGGGGTTTCAATAATGCAAGATATAAGTTTAACATCACAAAACATCAATTTACACCAAGAAGAGCATTATGCTTCGACACCAGAAGTGAAATTCCGTAAAACCCAAAGAAAAACGCATTTTGTTACTGGGATATTTTCCTGCGGGATGAAATAACCATATGTTCTCACTAACACACAATCCATTGAAGCGTTTTATTTTTGAGCTTATATGTATTACTTTTAAGATAATTATTTATTTTTATGGATTTTTGGAGTGTCATTCCAGAAATATAATTGATATTTTACGGGAGAAAAATCACGAAAAACTTAAGTATACCGGTTAATGAAAAATAACACGATATATGCACTTTAAACAGAAAAGTAAGTGATTGTTTTGAACATATTTATCTTGAGTGTAAGTAATAAAGTTAAATTGCGATTTTAATTTAAAAAAAACACTTCAAATTTTAATTATTTAATGTATGCAGTCGTCGGCATCGTCGATATACAGAAGTCGTAAAGTCTTGTCAACATCTATGATCTACCAGTTTATTTATTGTCTAGATAATACCTTTCATGAATGGCTTGAATAATTCATTTAAGAACTACTAAGTGTTGTAGACATTTGTTTAGAAAATGTTCCTTCAAGGTCTTAGCTAATATTTAAACCAACACAATGGAAACTACCATGACAAGACCAGAAGCCTTATATTTAGCATGGTGCTTGTTAAAGGACACACAAAATATGTCTAAATTGAAGAATTTTTGTAGTTTTATTTTGCTGACCAATCAAAGGCGAAACCCAATAACCTTTTTTATTAACACCTTTATTTTAATATTTTCCTACGTTGTGTGTTGTTTGTAGATTTTTTTTTGTTGTTAATCCGTGTAGCTAGTCTGTGGAAATGTGTGTTGTTTTTCTGTGTTTCTAAGTTGGGCCCAGTGTCTTTGAACGTTATTTTTGTTTAAGCTTCCGACTAGGGGACTATTTTCTATAGTTTTTCATATAAATATTTCAATTTCTTTGTTTGAGCAAGGAAACTCTTAATTATATTTAAATGTATTCGCTTTAAGTTAATTCAGACACTATGTAACAACATGTTCGAGTCTTTCGGACGTGGTAAATATCTACACAAGACATCAGTTGCATGTAAGCATGATGTAGCTTCTACACTCTGCCGATCGATCGTAGGGCCGATAACTGAACTGGTGCTTGATGTGACAGTCGATAACGCTTGTTGCATTCGGCTTACATATTATCGACCCCAGTATTTCTATATCTGAGGTATCACCTGTTGTCTTAACATCGATGCTTGATGTACCGCTGCAAATGAAACAAATACAAGAATTGATCAATTTTCAACGATTCATCACATGTTGTCTTAAATTTAAAGCTTTCTGATCGATTTCACTGTAAAGAAAGTATAAGAATAAATCGATCGCTATCGATTCGACGACTATTGAAAAGTGACTCGCTCATGTTTTGGACCAAAAAATAGTTTTCCTGGTAATGCATTTGAACAACCTTATTATATCATTATTTTACTCAATGATATCGAAATTGCAGTTTTAGTATTAAAAAGTATTTTGGTTTTAATGCGATTCGAACCCATGTCGGTAAAGTCAAGAAAAAAAGAAAACAGCCGGAAAGTCCACAAGGGCCACCTGGAGCTTAACAAAATTATCGGATATGGTAACTTTTTAAAGAATAAATAAAGACACATTGATAACATCACGTGATAATGTCATTTAACCAATTACACAACACCTGATCCGTAGAATGATTTAAGGAACCTAAATACTCGACCTTTCACCAGATGCCAATCGAAAAATGAACTAACCATTAATATTTGTGAATAAAAAGGCCGATGATTGCATATCATGGAATGCAACCATCATGCAATACTGTTATTAGTCAGCAGTCTGTGTAATTGACCACTGGCGACTCAAGTCAGGTTGTTTGGGTGAAAGACGTAGGAATACTTCTTACAAAGACTCGTCGATGTATAAAGTTTATTATTCACTTACTTAAACCCAAGAACAGTACAGACGCTATTGGCTGTTTCGGGAGTAAAGTAGGCGTCACAGACAGCCCATAACTGACCGTTCACGCCCACTTGTATAACGCCACTCGTTGATAGGCTGATATTTTCCAGTGTGTAGTCTGAAAATAGAAACTTTATGTAAGGGGAATAATAATGCAAAGTCAGCTATCTAAAAATAAAAACATGATGCAACAGGATGAGAATGCTATCACAGGGGTTCTTTGATGGGAACGTCACGATGTACGTAGATTTTATGTTGTCTCATTCATAAATTACCTTTACCGGTCAGTCTACTTATACAAAAATATATTTTATATTATTTAAGAAACAAATAAATAACTGCTTCATAAGTATAATAAAACAGTATGTTATTACTTCCCTTTAAAATATCATATCGTTATAGTAGCCTCGTCATGGTTTTATTTAAAACAATGTAATCCATGCAAAAATAATATAAAGGTTAATCCAAAAGAATTAAAACTAGAAATAATCTCAATGCTAATATCTTAAATGCATTAAAACATCTTTGCAGCTGGATAACGGACGGCTTACCTTAATGTAAGTATAAATGATGAGACGTTGCCTGCATCTTTTAAATGACAAATAATTAATACGAGAACTAGTTCATTTCTTACAATCAGATTATGTCTAAAAAATCCCTCAAGTCAGAGGGCATGTGTATAAGAATAAAGTTTACCCGAGCAAAATAGAACCACGTGAGTTAAGCTATTTGACAAGTGTGCACAGTGGTAATATCTCCGTTCGACGCAGTATTTCAGCTCGCCCTGACACTCCTCTATGTATTTCTCATGCCCGTCACATACAATGTCTTGTTTGTAGTAATACAAATTCTTGCTAGGATATACTCGAGTAGCGAAACCGACATGGCTGAAACACATTTTGTTAAGAAAAAAATTAAAAAAATAGAGTAAATAGTAGTCTTTATAATCAAGACAATTACATATATAACTCTGGCAATTTCGACGGAAGCCTAAATTAATGCGAACACCTTAATCTGACAAGATTGGCCAAATTAGTAGTACATATATGAAGCGTTTATTTGTGTTATTCGAAGTTGGAGCATTAAACGTTTTACTTTCAATATGAATTATACTTTGGATGTCATATATATGTAAGACTAGAAATATATGTCTATCTAAACAGCAATGGCCAATGCCTAAAACAAGGGCGTCTGATGCGTCGGTTTACTAAATTCGGAAACAGCTTTCAAAAATTAAAAAAATGGGCTGTTTTTCTTGCTGAATATAATCTGATTTAATCTGGATTGATTTAAGCTGTCAGCAAGCCAGATTTTTTTTGAAATAATGAAAAACAAGCTAACAAGTTATGCGAAACAGTATGTATTTATAAAATGCTTTGCTTAACTTGTTTTAGCTTGACATACTGTAACAACAATTAGCATACCTTTATATATATAAATTAGGTAATAGTTATATAAGATTATTAAAGCGGGGATGCTGCCTTGACTACCCCGCTGACCTTGTTTAAATGGTACGGACAAAAGTTGTGGCCCAGGTTGAGGGATTAGTCATGGATGCCACAAATCTGAATCTTGCATTGTATAAAATTTGGATAAGTTGTCCACAGGTTAACTTAGGGCTAGAAAAAATATTAGAAGTATTTGACTAGTTAATATTCATTTTGGGATAAATATTGACCAATCATTTTACATTTTGGTAAACATTGACTGAACAAAATATTAAAAACGTTTTATAAAATTTACTGATAGTTTACATGTTAAATTATTAGTTTTGAGCAACATTTCAATGTACAATTAAGAAATTATTTTTTTACAACCTAAAACATACGTTTCATCATTCGAACGATCGATGTATTTTTGTTACCGAAAACTGTGACATCATTTTCTCGATGACGTCAAGTACAATTTTCGGTTCAATTACTCCAGTTTTGAGTCAGTAATGCTTTAAAACGAACAGTTTTGTAGGCACTCACCCATATCCAAGAAAAGAACACATTGTCTTCGCTGTGGTTTCCGAAATTCGACCAACGACGTCATACCAAATATTGTCATGGTAACCGACTAATCTTCCCTCGTATGACCGATTGCCCTTAATCTGCTACAACTTAAGTGGTCCGCCTGTGGAAAGTGTTTCATATTAGACGAGATTATCATTTACCAATATTGACAGGTATACCTTTCAGAGTTTGAAATTTAAGTAAAAAAAAACAAAGAACAAAATCAAAGAATTAAAAAACGAAATAACATATTATTCGAGCTCCGTAAAATTGCGATATTCGTACGAACAATTTGACCTCAACTTTTGGGCATGACCTCGGGTCAGGTTTACAACACGTGCTAAAATTTAAACAATACTTATATTCCTTACCATCGCAAGCAACACTGACGACGTTAGCCGGTGTGCGTGACGCGGCGTAGTCACCAGAGTGATAACATTGCTCAAGTGAAAGCTCGGTACCCGTGCACTGGATGTTGCGTGTATACAGAGGTAGTTTTCTAGCGCCATATTGCATGCTGGTGTTACAGGAGCGAACTCCGCTTCAGGTTGAAAATAAAAATCAATATGAATCTAACACAGGAACGCATACATACATTAATAGTAAATGGCAATGGTATATAAGAGCAAAATGCTTTTGCAATTGTATATATTATTATGGTGTTTACAATTGTTGTTTTTGCATATTTAATGATATTTTAAGAAAAGTTCGAAATGTGTTATTAAGAAAAATTAATCAAAATCTGAAAGAACCGGATTGATTATCTTTCTATTTACAATATACAACGGGTTGAAATAGTTAACTAAAATCCTGAGAGTGCTCGGGTTTGAAACACTAGTGGTTCGTTGGTGTTCTGCTATAAATGAAGTATACATAAAGACAATAAGTTTCAACAATCGATCTTTATAAATCATTCAAATTAAGTATTTGGTAATTTCTAGAAATGAGTTCTGACACTTTCTTATTTCCGTTACATTTGTGTATTTGTTGTACAAAAATATATTTGCTACCGATGAATTATACTCACCGATACCCTAATGATGTACACGTGACATTTGCCGCCTTCAAATCAAAGGAACGCCCGTACACGACCTGCAGTTGACCGAACAGTCCCGCCTCCAGCCGACCCTCCAATGGGGAAGGACCGTCTACCAGTTGTAACGCTGTAATATGAACAGCTCATTCAATAGTTTTGTTTATTTTATTCTGCTGTCATTATTGACACATTACATATTGGAAATATTGCTTACGCTCTTATATATAATGCATTACTATTAAGTTTTAAAATGAAGTACCGTCTTTTTTTTTTAATCGGTGTAATTGTTTTCTATACGGTTTAGTTTAAACGTAGATACTTTGCAACTCGACTGTGTGTGAATCACCATTCAAAGACAATGCATTATTACTTAGCTGACCGCTTTAAGCAGTAGTATTATGTCGAAAAAGATTTCTTTATCATCGAAAGTGTTTTTCTACATCCGGCCCAAAATGCTCTGAACTAGAATGAAAACGTGATTTTGATGAATTGGTAGCTACCAAAAATCTATCGCGAAAGGTGTCGCAGGCACTGAGAGAGGAACATTTGGTAACTAAGGACGTCTTGCGACTCATTGTGGAAAGTGATCATATGCAAATTTGCATTCCATTTGGAACAGTTGAAATCATAATAGAGGACGTAATGATGTTGAACGGTGAAAGGACTAGCCCAAATTTGTCAGTGACTACGGCAACGGTCGGCTTTGACAGTACCAGGGACACTTGATGCACTTCTCGTATCTGATGAGATTACTGCTACAGGCCCTTCTCCTCCAAATGGAAACGGACACTTCATGGAAGCTGTGCAATTCTAATCAATCAGTGAATTCAATATCAAAGAAGGCTACGCACGTAACGCTGGTTCTGCCCGAAAAGACAAAGCACCGATGTCAAACCCGTCAAAAAGACCTAATCTTGCGGTAAGACCAACTAGATACCCTTATGTTGAAAGCAGACGAAGACAATCCCTTTCAAGGAATTTTCCTTGAGGAGTGGAGGGCAGACAACATAAGGGTGCCAAACCACATTCTTAGCTCAAACCAACTACCCCGAGCAGAGATCGAGTCTTATTTGGCGTACCACTAATATATTTGAATTCGCGGTGAGATATTAGCGGAACAGTGGCCTCAATTTCGACTATTCGAATCGGGAGTTGCAGGACAAACATTCATTCCGGTGGAGACCCTTCTCTGAGCATATTGAAATCCATAGTTTCGTGCCAAAATGCCCATTAGCCCCAATGTAAGCAAGCCAGTTTAAGTCGAATCGTTAGACTTGTCGTATCTTCGCATCTTGAAGGCTAAACGAACCTCCCTATTCGGTTATAATTTTAAATACCGACACCCGACTGCTTAAGCCGCCTCTCAAGAACAGAATGAAACAGTATGGAGCCAATCTAAATGTCTATTGCACGAGGCAGCGGAAAGACAACTCCCCCGAGGTCTACTGCGACCGTGAACATTTGTTAAAAAAGAAGATGTTAACGTTGTTGAGCAACAGAACAAATATCAATTTATTCAGATGTTGATACTTACCTATCAACAACAATCACAAAGATGCCCGCGCGTTGTGAAGATCAAACTCAAACAGAAATGTTAAACGGGCATTGCAAAATAGGGCATGAAAACCCACCTTTTGTAACTGCGATTGGAAAGAAAAGGTTGTCA
Source organism: Mya arenaria (assembly GCF_026914265.1). NCBI lineage: Eukaryota > Metazoa > Mollusca > Bivalvia > Myida > Myidae > Mya > Mya arenaria. The sequence continues at coordinate 8,103,769 of NC_069138.1, read as the reverse complement.
AATGCCTGATTTACTTACGATCATAGCAGACCAACGGGTTCGGCTCTTAATGACTCCAAATATCAAACTGTTCAAGATGCCTTGGATTTAATAACACCCGATTGCTACATGTCAAAGTTGGAGTGTGATCCATCAAAGCAATGGGTTTTTATTGGGGATTTAGTGAAGATTACACATTCATGGTAGACAAGCGTCTTAGTTTCGGTGCGGCACGAAGTCCCAAAATCTTTAATCGCATTACGTAATTTGAAAAGGATACTTATGTCTCGAAAAGACTACTAATCAATTTCATTTTGCCTAGATGATTGACTAGTTATTGCTCAATTATATGAAGAATGCAAGATGGCCTTACATGGACTTTTACGTTCAGTGCGTGAACTTGGCTTTCAGATACAACAAACTTGAAAGTCATGCAAAAATTACTCGATTTCTTGCTTGTGCAAACAAGAAAGTGTACATCCATTGCGACAATAGGACTGGGTGTGCTATAATCAAAAGGGTTTCATGCAAAGACCCCATAGTGAAGAATAATGTCCGTCGTTTTTTTCGGCCTCTCAGCCATCAAATTCCGTCTTCATGCTGTTTATAAGGCTGGATTGTACGCCGTTTTAAGTGACAGTGTCAGAAGGCTGCATGCAATTAATGGACTATCAAGACTTCTGAGGCATATGCCTAACTGCAGTTATTTATATTAACAGGTGCGATCTTCAATATGGGCTTGAAAGGGATGGTGCAGACATCCGACTTCAACTTGCAGTGTCTTTTTCATGGAATTCGTCGCAACCTTGGTGACAAAGATGTTAAACAAGCCCTTCACACCTGCCAAGATAAATACGTCCTATTTTGTTAGGATTTGAAATCATCGCTTGATGCCAGAGTTTGGGCAGCTTGTCTTGCATTGTTTTATGGACTAAAACGATGCCGTAATATGCTGTCCATCGCAAGTGTCAAGTTAAACCTAGACAAACATCTTCGTCGGAGAAACATTATATATATATATATATATATATATTTTTTTTTTTTATTTTTTTTTTTTGGGGGGGGGGGTTGTTACTACACATTCGATGGTTTATTATAATATTAAAGTTTAAGTCAAATCTTCCTTCGTCATACATTGAAGTACTTACGCTATGCTATTCAATTGAGTTTGTTTGTGAGTGTTGATATTTGTGTTCACTTTGAAATGCGCTCATCATATTATGTAAATGATTGCCATATAATATTTTGTCTGTGCTTTATATCTGTATTGTTTGCGCGCTTTGGTAGTTTGAAGCAGTAGTTTTATGTATGTAATAAAGGTCCCTTTAATCCCTTATGCTGTTGTTAGTTTAATCACAAAACAAAAGGAAGATGCCTAGCTTGATTCTGTTATCATGGCATTAAGAATTTTCGAGAAACTGGGGCCAGTGTGGTATTCAATATTCAATTTAAGTTATTTTTAAGGTCATACACCATTGACTTCATTCACTCTATTGGTCATTTATTAATGACAAGTAGTCCGATAAGCTACACTGTTCCAAGATTAAAATATGCTAATACTGAACACCAGCCCTGCTTTTATATGTAAAAAGCACTGCCGCAGAGCTTCGCTTTCATACCTCGACAGTTTATGGTTTTAAAGATGTTGTCGTAGTCTGATTGCGGATTTCCTGCCTGGAGCTCACATGATGTGTTGAGCATTTGCAGTGACGTCATATCGACGGGGCAGCGTCGGATCGTAAAGGCGGCATGCGGTGTTCCGTAATATCGAGGCTGCATCACAGATTCATTCCTGTGAAAACAAGATACTTTAGGGCAATGCATCAAATAGGCCTCACGGGTGTTTGTATCCTCGATGTTAAAATGTGCACACAAAGTAAACATTATACATGCTGACTAGAAGTGTCCTCCATACAACAGGAACTTAAATGATAAAATAAATAATGAGCTTTTTGCGACAAAAAGGAGGAAAATAAATATATTATATTTTGGATCGTTTTACAACAATTTTCCATCATAGCAAGCATTAATTTAAAGTCTTATTCTTCTTTCATCAAACCTGCCATGAAACAAAGTCCCGAACAAACATTTTCAAGTTGTTGTAATATTTATAACCTGATAACACGCATTGCCGTTCTCATCAAGAAAGTTTACAATTGGTGTGTATTTAACGACAAAAAGAACTGAAATAGATAGAGGAAAATGTTTGTTTCAGTATAAGATAGCAATCACAAAGCTACAGAAACAAGCTCAGTAGCAATAATTTTAAGCATTAACTCGGTTTAATGGCACTGGGTAAACGCCAAAGACATATAACATAAAATCACAAAAAAGAAACATGGAAGGACAGCACAAAACTCCACAAGCAGCACAGTGCATACATACTTCATATACAAAACTAGGTATGTTTATCAAGGATTGCTATGTACAGCCTTGGAACGGTCAGCAAAATGTATATTTACTAGGGGTTTAAACCAGTTTATGTGCACAAACCTCACTCTTATCCCAACAATCTTAATATTTATGCAAAAAACTACAGAAACAAGCTCAGTAGCAAAACGTTTAAATTTAAACCCGTTTTAGTGGCACTGGGCATGGCTAAGATTATGTAAACTAAAAACTCCCAATCTCAGTCTCTGTAAAACTGGAAATTATGACAACATTAAATGTAGGTGCGGGGCGACTTTTTACAGCTTCAACACGGCACTCACAAAACTGCTGTCAATATCAATATTGATGCAAAAAGCTACAGAAACAAGCTTAGTAGCAAAAAGTTTAAACATAAACCCGGTTTAGTGGCACTGGGCATGGCTAAGATTAAATAAACTAAAAACTACCAATCTCAGTCTCTGTAAAACTAGAAATTATGACAACATTAAATAAATAAAAAACGCAAAAGGTGAATCTTATCAAGGCTATATCAAAGATATTTCACCGAAAGCTATATATATAACGAGTAAAAACGCGTTGTGTTGTTTGGTAATTGTCATTAACATTGTGTCCCAGCCTAGTGCGCGCTGATGTTTGATAAGGAAGTGAGATCAGCTCAAACTACAAAACACTGAAACATATCAATCTGTTTTTTTAATGTTTGAAATGATAAAATATCTGTTTTACGTCACCGATGAATCACCGGAAACATGCAATAAACAGAAGTATAGATGCATTGGCGGTCTCTCAAAGAATAATCACATATGCCGGTTATTTGGGAAAATAAACGGAAAAGTAAACTTAAATAAATTGAGTTAACCATTCCCCGACAGGATTCTACATACACAAGTCCTATGACCGGTTATCTCCAGTGGTTGGTGTAGTAGATAAAATCAGCCACACCCCAACAAGTTACAACTTATGTAAATATTCTAATGAGCTCTACTGCGACATGTTACTGCTTTAACATATCCGAATCAGCTTCACCCCGGAAGTTAACAGCTAATGAATATGCTCCTAGGACCTTTCAATGACATAATACTACTTTCACCTATCCGAATCAGCTTTGCACCGGTCAATTTCCATTTGTTTATAACTTACACATATCCGAATGTCCTACACATGAGGTCATCTAGCGGATCTCGCCAATTGTACCGAGATATGTAGCGGACGGCACCCCAAGTGCCGTTTACTTTCGCTTCCAGCAGTCCTTCGCTAGGTACACGTGTCCCCGACAGGCGAACATCTTCGATTATCAATCCTAAAAATTACATATACTATTAGCATTAGTTACTGGTATTCATAAATATATTTGTAAATAGTTAAAGATATGTGGACAACGGCGCCTCAAGACAAATTTACTGTTGATTCATTCTGGTAGTTCTTTGCAAGGGAGGCGCAACCCAGAAAGGTGAAAATAGTTCACTATTTGTCATGAAGATTACACACCACTATTACTTTAAATTAGTTTTTATTTCGTTGTTTTTGTCCTGGAATAGTTTTGCTGACAGAAACAAATGTCTTGAAGAAGCCCTTGTTTCCAACAAGCGATAATAATCCCTTAGTATTATACTAGTTTTGAAGGTTACATACGACTATGAAGCCATCAGCTGCTTTAAGATTGTAAAACGCATGTGCTTAAGTGGGTATATCACCCTCTCAAGGGCAAATTTGGTAAAGTTGGTATATTCCCCCTCCCAAGGGCAAATAATCCCCATTGGCAAATGTCTTGAATTTAATCGCAGCAACTGCCTTAAATATTTCAGCCGCGTCCAGAGAACTCACATATTACTTAAGTGTTTGACTATAAGTTCACCAAACTAACAATTCTTTAATAACATGTGCCCTAAGGTTGCAAACTTATACATCCCATTAAATGTCAGTAAAACCGCATGTAAAATATATAAATTACTTACCTTCTACCAAAAGAAAAACAGAAAACATCCACACCAAAGATAAATAACACCGAAACATCTTGATGTCTTCTCAACAAATGACAACTGTATCGTTGAAGAAGAATGAAAAGTGTCTCTTTTTACCATAGGCGGCAGTATGAGTATGATATTGTGAAATATATTTTGCACAACTATATGTACATAGAAGGCAATATAGACTTTAGTCATTAATAACTCCTATATTGCTTGAAAGAACAAAATTTCTTTAAATACGGATATTAATTCATTGTGAGAAGTATAAAGGTAGTTATCTCAATAATAACAATGCATTACACTTATATAAAGGAGTTGATTCTAAATGGAAAAGGAAGTAAAACAGAGAAGTACATTGATTTTTTACTCTGAACCTAAACAAATGTCGTTTTTTTACTTCCGTAAAGGAAATTAATAAATGTTTTGCTTCCCTAAGTTTTAAAATGAAAACTATTATTCTACTGTTATAAAATATTGATGAAATAAATTATTTAAAGTTTAGACATTATTTCTAACTGAATCAATGGATACAATTAATACTAATAAACTAATTTAATGTAAATGTATTATTATCGTTTACTTCTGCGTACTTATCGGAGGGCCCTTACTAAGAGTTCACGTGACACTGTAGGCGTAGGCATCGAGTTCGATCTCCACCAGGGATGCTTTCTCGGGGTCTCTTAAAATGGACACCAGTACTGGTTTCTAACCAGACACGGATAAGAGCGCATTTCTATCAGTCATCAACTTTCGATAATAAAGCTACAAGAAATACGTATAAACTTACTAATCTCTAGTATATTTACTACTTCAATATATTGTAACGGCCAACTTTATCCAATTGCAAAATATTTCAATGCTTGAGAAGAATGTTAAAGTTACAGCGTTGAACAAACCTTATTCTACTCTTACACAACAATGACGTCTTTAATCAAAGGATCGAGTCAGATGCAAAGACAGGTAAACAAGAGGATGAGCGTGCTGCCCGTGTTGCCGGCGACGGGTAGCGGGAAGGCCAATGGTTTCCTGCAGGGTACTCAGTTCGTCAGTGATGAGGCGGGTCCGCTGAATTTGGCCGTTGCGGCGTGTCGTTTTTCATTTCGGGGACAATGATGTATTTGCCTCCATTGCAGTGGCCGAGGACCAGCTAGACGGCATCGACCTGTGGTGACCCCCCAGTCGCACGAAGCAAATCCCAATCAGAATGCTCGAAGATCTACTTGAAATGTTGGCAGAGCAACCGCCTTGCCAGATAAAGGCAACTAAGTGTTGCTCAGGTGCCCGCGCCAGGCAGTACCCGAGGTTTGATTCTCTAAATGAAACAATACTGCCCTTTCCATGGTCATTGACAAGTTACGAAATGATGTATTACAAATTTAAACCCAACATCAGTCTGTCACAATATCTTTGTAACTGTGACTATGATCTGGTCACTGGTGATTAAATATAACCTGGTCATGAGTAAAGTAACAAAACTAGTACAGTTTTTAGATCAGCATTTTTCAAAACGTGTCCAAGCGATGCTATGCTATTAACACGTATATAAAATTTATATAAGTATAATACCTTTACATAACGAACTGACCGGAAGTTTGCATTTGGCCGCGACAGACCGTCTGACTCGCTGATCAGTTATTTCAACACCCTAAGTCCTAAGAATTTAAAAAGTGCCACCTCAAGGCTTCTGCAAGCTCTAACAAGCAAACTCTATTTTCGCCATGAATTTGCAGGCAAACTGGAGTTCAAGTATCGAATATTTTGTTCTGTATTGTTAAAAGCGTGTCAAACTTAAATGTACCAAATTGTCAACCCAAAAAAAGTCAACCCGACTATTCCTTTTACAAATTGTCAACCAAAATATAGACATGTTTGTATTACTGTGGGCCTATTTGAGGACGCGTTACTTTGGGCTATGGAAATCATGGGTAGGAATATCCCCAGTCTGCAAGCCAAATTTTGCCCTGTTGTCATTGTATGTCTAAGAAACTTACATATAGTGATAGATTAGTATAAAAACCGTATGTTCTTGACACCGATCTTAGAGATATTATATATATAAATTTCGTTTTGACAAGTGAGCTATTGAATATGATTTCATATTCACTGGCCAAAAGTCATATTGCTCGGAGGCAAAGCTGAGGTCAATATGACTTTCTGCCAGTGTATATCAGATCTTATAAATCAACGTATTTGACGAGGTACAGAGACAATGAAGACAATATATGCCAGAACTCGCTCAATAACGACCAAACTCGGCCAATTTTAACAAAACTCGGCTAATATGAGTTTCCTTCGTTTTGATTGACTACAAAACTCGCCTAATATAGGATTTGAGAAATGTGCCATTTTCATTGGCTGTCGAAACTCGCCTAATATGAGAAATATTCTGGAAATTATTCTTTAAGGTAGCCATTTTGTTTTCCGTTTTCCAACTGTTTTGAAAATTTTCTGCTTCGTATAAACCTATTTGGAATACTTGAACCAATTGAATGATTGAACCACTTGGTACGGTTTGATATTAGAGTTATTTTTAACACGTTGTTGGATTTTACGACTATTATCATTTTGTACACCGACAAAATGGACGATGAAGGTGAAACATTTGACGTTTTGGCAAACGATTTACGAAATAAAGACGAAAAAAACATGCTTCCTTACAATGTACAATGCTTTATTCCTAAGTATGTACAATGTCACTTTAAGGAAGCATGTCAAAATTAGCAAAGTCAAGTCTAGAAAAGCAGACACCATGAATGAATAAGGGATTAAAACGGCTTCAATGTGAACTAAAGGTAAGTTATAAGAATGTTTTTAACAAATTTGGTAATAGTTTATTAATAAAATGCTTATTAATTAGGCGATTTCATATTGGCCCAGTAATTTGTCCTCGGTCAGCTGTATTTGCCTTCGCCCTTTCGGGCTAAGACAAATACGACTAACCTCGGACAATTAACGCCAATGTGAAATCATTTAATTAATAACATTATAATATGCAATGGTAGTGTAGTCAACACGTGTTTTACCATATGACAATTTATTTTTAAGATGCCAACTATTACAGTCTCTTTGACCGCATGAAGACATTGTGATTCCGGAAATATAAATAGACGGATTCCGAACACAGAGTGATGGTAAAAAAGCTAGGAACCAAACAGGTATCACTTTAAATTGATTGGATCCCGTTTTATTCGCAAACCAATACGAACATGAAAGGAAACCTAAGAACCAAACATGAAAAATGAATCTATAAATAGAAAGACATTCTATATTTAGATGATGATTATGATGAAACCTCATTGAATATAATATGTAAATATTGCTACGTCGAAGGCTGTCCGTACCAGTGAGATACTAACTAGTTATAGGTCATATAAAAGCATGTTTTGTGCGTCGCTAAACTGTCTATTAAATAGTACGTTGTATAATACTTTTATAATGTAAAAGTATTCTGAAAATTCAATTTGTCTGTTAGGAAATGTTTTATCAAAGTTATTTGAAGTCGCAAAATTAGAATCGATTAATGTTGTCTTTTTATAAATGTTGAACTATAAAAATCAAAGATGCAAGCAATTGGATTAATGACCTAGATGTAGTATTTGTTAGTTAATCTTCATTGGTAGTAAATAAGCAAAGTCGGTATTTTATTGATATATTTCGCTTTTTATATAATCTATATAGTGCCTTAAATCGGTCAATATTTAAGCAGCGCAGATAAAAAAAAACGTATAAGCCTTTTTAAAAAAATTGAATAAATACGTGGCCACACATAACCAAGTGAAAGGCGTCAAAACAGCACTAGGTTTTTTCATCTATTCACAAATCATATCCTTGTTTTTGTTTTGATCATTAAGGTAAAATGATGAAAAGATGACAATGCATTTAAAACAACATCACGCACCAATATCGACAACGACCTAAATTGAGGCCACTTAAATTAGCCAATATAAAACATCTATCAACCTTGAAATTGTAGCAAGATATGTGTGTCATATGGCCCTCATCATATAAATACGTTCCTTTTTGGAGGATGTTAACGGCAGAATTGCACGGAAATGATAAAGCGAAAGGAATCATCGGCTGTCTGCTAAGCCTTAAAACTGGTGAAAAACACCGACCTTTAATTTGTTTGACATTTTAAAAAAAGGAGTTTATCTCTGATTATCCTCTGGGACACATAAGTTTATTGTGCGTGAGCGAAAAAATACATATTTCTGAAAAAATACATATTTCTGAAAAATACATATTTCTGAAAAAAATACATATTTTTGAAAAAAAACACTCAACTTTAATTTATGACAACTTGAATAAATATGTTGTTGTATAGCGAACAATATTTCCATTTTATTGGTTATTTTTAAGGATGCATCGGAAAAAGTCAGAGAACAATATCTGTCAAACTTATTATGTTCTTAATGTCACTAAGTAGTCGTAATATTCTCATGTCCTACATTACAAGGCCGTTGTGTGAGAACTGGTGTCGGATCACAACGAATTGCTCTTCCTTAATATTTGTTGTAATACTCCTATTTACCACATACATATCAATTTGCAGAAAAATATATCAGCTTTAACACCATTTTGGCACAACTAATGAACACTTCTTCGGTTGGTTTAACACCAGAAAACAATAAGAAGTGGGGTTTTTCGCGATCATGGTTTGTTTAAATTAATCATCTAAGTCAACGTGACACTGTTATGGCAACAGCTCTGGAGTCATCTCTGAATAGATTTACCAGGAAAGATCGTGCAAAACATTAAACAAAACTGGATGAATGTCTGCAACTTTGATATAAATCATAAGTAAACTTGATAAGAGTGAGGTTTGTGCACATAAACTGGTTTAAACCCTCAGTAAATTTACATTTTACTGACCGTTCCAAGCGGTAAACATACCGATTATTATTATTATTATTATTATTATTATTATTATTATGCACTGTGCTGTTTGTAGAGTTCTGTGCTATTCTATGTTTCTTGATTTTGTGTTCTATGTCTTTGGCGTTTGCCCATTGCCACTAAACCGGGTTTATGTTTAAACTTTTTGCTACTGGGCATGTTTCTGTAGCTTTTTGCATTTATATTGAGTTTAAACGTACGAATGCAATGCACACATCATTAAATGCTATCTAAATGGAAAGAAACTAACATCTAACGCTGAAATTTTTTACCATAACAGGGAATAACAAAAATGTAACAATGTCATAAAAGCAAAAAAGGCGGTTTCGCAATTGTAACAAATAACAAGCGTAATAGGTTTTAAATTTCGCAGCGTTGTTTTTGTATCTACTGTAACAAATGTGACATGAGGGTACCAAGAGTGTGACAAGAGTGTTATACCCTGTGGGATGCGTGGATTTGTTCGCAGTTGGTACACGTAACAATGTAAAGCAATGGAGACATTTTTCTCTGCCTACTATGACATATGTAAAATTAAAGTAAATTGGGTGAACACTCTCTAACATGCATGGAATTCCGAATGATCGAGGTTATTGTAGCTGTTACACGTAGCAAGCGCTACGGGGTATACCGTCCGGAATTCATTTAGGGCAATCGACTCGGAATGTGTTGATCTTAAACACGATACTCAATAGAACCATAATGGAAACGCGAAATCACGAAACTGCGATACCGAAAACGCGACATAACGCAACAGTACGAAAACAAAAACGCAATAATACGACAGTACGATGATGACAACGCGTTACTACGACATCTCAATTTAACCATCGTTATATCGTAATATCGCATTTTTACTACCGTTGTATCGTATTGTCGCGTTTTCATGTTTATACTGTCGCGTTATCATTTTCGTACTGTCGCGTTATCATTATCGTATTGTCTGTTCTGGTTATCGTTATCGTACTTTCGGGTTGACATTATCGCTCTGTCGCATTATCGTCTCCGATGTTAACCTGGCTCAAAGCTAGAAAATATTTTCCAGTAGCCTATGATTCGACCATAACACGACAAATGTTGCATGCTATTATTTACCTATATTAAATCAAAGACTAAGCATCAATATATATATATGAGAAAATGGAATTCTACTACCTCCACAAAAAACTAGTTCTATATCAGCAAATTCGCATTAACCGAGTTGTACATTTATGTATCAACAGCTACGAACTGGTTTAGATTGCACATGCTATGTCAAAAAATCAAGTGATTATGATTTTATGTTGATGTATATATGCACATCCATTTGGTATAACCTTCAATTATAGTAAATAACTTAAATAAAAATAATCATATTTTCTTACAAATTGTATTGCCAATATTGATTTCACCGGCCGCTCGGCCGCGTTTTGCATATTTTCTACAGCGGTTTATGGATATGCAAAATCGCGGCCGAGCGTCCATACTGCATTAACGTACACAAAATTAGAATCAATCCTGAAATACAAGTATGCATAAAAAGGATTGGATTAACTTTAAAATTAATGTATACAAGTAAATTGAAGTTGGTTGACTACAATAGACAGCCCCGATAACTCAATGGTATATCGGTCGCCTCGGTGTGGAAGGTCTCTGACTCTGCTTCTTCCAATGATTCAATATCTGAATTTGACAATGTATTGAAGTCTCTTAGATATCATGTCACTTATGGCATTTTTACATAAATTAAGTCGTGATTGCATAATTGTGCGGTCAAAACATAACGCAGCTAACAGACATTTTTGTAGACCTTGCTTTATCCAAACAAAAAAGATATTGATTACGTTAGAGTTATATGTATTATAAGCAGTATAATTGTAGTTAAATGATGTTCAACAAGAGATTAAGTCTACAAGTGTAAATGTTTGTTATCTAATTTGCGTACATATGAACATATATTGAATGACAACCACAGATACCATAGATAGTGATGACAATTGTATAGTATTCCTCACAGATGGATGGTTTCCCCTATTCTAAGGGGACAAGGATTGTAGCTAGTAAACAAAGGACACCGTTACAAAAAGAAGGATGACAACATCAACATCAAATAAATATGTCCAGATTTCAGCACTCGTTCATCGAATCAGCTTTATCACAGTCGGGCCAGGCTGACAGATATATATTATATTTTGCTCTCAGATTTACTTTACTCAAGAACAAGCATGTAACTGAAATTAGCTCACTAAAACATTGTTTCTTTGATTCGACAACAAGTTAAGAAGTTTTTTAAATGTTATGTGACTAATATATATATTTCACTTTTACATTTAAATACATATTTGTCTGAGTTCATTTAGTCAAGATATTTTTGTGTTATGCAATGCACATATGCAGGCTGTCTGCTATTTCTTTTAAAATCCGACAGAAAATTCTACATTTCAATTCCTTTGATTTGTTATTGGGACGGAAATACTTTACCCCCAGATTTACAAAATCATTTATAAAATGTGTTCATAGGCCGAATTATCCATGTTTTTGTTAAAGAAAAGTTGATTTTAGATTTTTTCCTTCATTTCCCCCACATTTTAGATAAATCTCCAACATTAGGATCATTTACTTCTAAAATGGACTGTGATTTCCAAAAAAAGATGTCCTCACAAATTAAGATATTTTTTCAACATATCTATGCCATACATAAATACACAGAACTTAAAAATATCATATACTGAACATATTGCTGGTATTTAATTTGAGAATAACATGTTTCTTTGTACAGTCTTATATTATATGTGTTAAACTTATGAGACAAAATTATTATAGGCGTTTTTGTTGATACCAAACTAATTTCAGTTTTGGTTTCACGGGTTTCGGCGATTTGGAAACCTGTTTCGAATGTCTTGCTTGAAGTAACAAATGCATGGTCTTTTGTATATTTTTTTAAAAACATGGTGAAGCTTCTGCATGAAGCAATTATTTCGAAATTAAAACAATAATAGCGCCGATGGTTGTTTGCCTATTTTATCTAAATGGTGTTTCAACGCACGTGTTGGACCACTGTCCGCCATGTTGTTTTTCAAACCGAACTAGTTTTCGAATGGAACGAACCGACGAAACCCTATCCGGAATGGTTTTTGATAGTATGAAGAAACAGTTTTGGTTTTTGTAAAACAAACGATAAAACTGGTTTGCATTTTATTTTGAAACTGTTACAACAAAAACACAGTTCTTGAAACCGATTCCAAACCAAAACTAGTTCATAGCCAGCAAATACGCGTTTAATATTAATGCCTGTTTCATACAGTCTTCATTTCACACTGCTACTGTATTTTGATTGTTCAGTTCGCAGTGTTAATAATTAACCAATCTGCAGTGTTATTTTCCAGTTATTCTTCCATTATTCATTTAGGATTTACTTTAAATACTGTCTTTAAAGTAGAACTGAACTGATATTTGACATATAATTATTACATAACGATATAAAAGAATGATAATTTTCCAGTTTGATACGATATGTTATTCAGTTCAAATCATTTTCATAAGCTGGCAGTTTTGTTACAAACTACCCCATGTTCCGCATTTTCCCAAAAACTCGACTGACTTGTCTCCCTTGGCGTTGCTATACGTGCGTAGTTGCTTCCCTTGGTACTGCCTCTCGGTTTTGATAGAGAATGAAGATGAAACGGGAGCCAGTCGATCGACATGTCAACTTCCGCGTCCGCGAAAATACAGTAAAATAAACAATGACTTTCCGAGGTTTCCAGTCCACTAACATGGTTTTATCACCAAAATAACGAGCAAAACATATGGATTGTGCTTAATCTTTCGAAGTAAACGCTTTTAATTTGAAAGTTTACAGAAGGAAATGGAACGAATCAATATGTTCAACCAAGTCAAACACTGAAAGTTTGAAACAGTTTCAAACTGACGATAAATTCTGTGTTCCTGAACCGGCTGAAGTCTGAATCTGTGAATAATTTAGTGTACCAGTATCAGTCTAATATGCAGGGGCGGTTCTAGAATTTCAATTGGGGCTAGGTGTGTTACCCCTAAGTACCCCAAATAGGCAACAGCTTTGCCTCTGTCCAATCCACTCCTTTGAGTTTGACCAGATGTGATGTTGAAAGACCAAGAAAAAAATTGCCAGCCATCAAAAATTTAGTCACTTAAATTCTCATGAAAAACTTGGCATAACAGTAGTGACACGCAAAACGATGGCAATGCCAAGCTGATATATAACAAGTTTCAGTGCATTTTCGAAAAAATTGGCTCGTTTCAAGAAAAAAATCAAAAGTTGTCAAAACGTTGGATCTGTGAGAGTGCAGTTTTAATTTTATGATATGATAATAAATTTCTTCTATTACTGCTTTTAGCGCAGATCTGATAATGTCTTGTAAAAACATTATTCACAATACTTATTAATTTGATTTTCCATATGAGTAATCCATGTGATGCTGACTTATTGAAGTTGATTCATCTTATAGAGACATTATTACTTACTGGCTATGCCAGTTTCATCTAGTTTTACAATTGCCACGGCTTAAGTTTTGTAAAAAAATGCGATCACATTATAAAAACTTATTTTGTATCAATGATTACCAGTAGTTCTTAAAATTATATATAAATACTTATCTGAATTTAAACACTGTTTTCAATATTGAACCTTTTGGGGACATTTCATTAGGCTAGTAAATAACCACTTTGTACAGCACCACAAGGCCTAACATATTTATATGTGACCAGGGTCATATCTTGTCCAAAAACAGGTAGGTTAGATAAGCCTTCTTTATTAGTCTTTATGTAAGAAGTTTATTGTTATCATTGGATAATGACGTTTAAGGCATCAATATATAAATATGTCTTAGTTTAAAGCTTTTATAAAATACATGTAAAGAGACATGATAAGAAATTGCATAGCTTGAGATAAATGTTAAAAATGACAGCGTTAGCTTGGATTTAACAAACCGTACTCTACTCTTACACATCAATGACATCTTTAGTCGTAGGATCGAGTCAGATTTAAACTGGCAAACAAAAAGGTGAGCGTGCTGCCAGTGTTGCTGGCGACGGGTAGCTGGAAGGCCAAGGGATTCCTGCAGAGTTTGCGACGTGTCGTTTTTCACCTCGAGACCAACACTGTATTTGGCCGCTCTTATAGTGGCGAAGGACCAGCTGGACGGCATCGACCTGTGGTGACGCCGCAGCCGCACGTAACAAATCCCAGTCAGAATGATCGAGGATCTTTTTGAAATGTTAGCAGAAAAACCGTCTTGCCAGATAAGGGCATCTAAGTTTTGCTCAGGTGCCCGCGCCAGTCAGTACCCGCGGCTTGATTCTCTAGATAAAACGAAACCGCCCTTTTCAGAGTCATTGATATATTACGAAATGATGTCTTACAAGTTGTCAGCCCAACACCAGTCTGTCACGATATCCTTGTAACTTTGATACTATCTGGTCACTGATAACTAAATATAACCTGGTCATGAGTGAAGTAATAAAACTAGTACAATATTTAGATCAGCATTTTTCAAAACGTGACCAAGCGATTCTACACTGTTAACACTTATATAAAAATGATATAAGTAAAAATACCTTTACATAACGAACTGACCGGAAGTTTACATTTGGCCGCGACATACTGTCTGGCTCGCGGATCAGCTATCTCAACATCTAAAACCCCGAGTATTTAAGGAGCGCCCACTTAAGGTCCCTGCACGCTCTTACTAGCCAACACTCAGTTCGCCATGAATTTGCGGGAAATTTTGCACGCAGATGATTACTTTAAATAATGTTGCTGGAGTTTCAATATCGAATAATTTCATCTGTTAATACATATGTTAAAAGTCAATCAAAGTTGGCTTGAAACTGTACCAAATTGGCAATCCAAAATAAGACAACCCGACTTTTATTTATGGGAAAGAATACCTCTTACAAATTGTCACCCAAAATATATGTATGTATTACTTTCATTTAATACTGTGGGCCTATTTAACTATGGGCTATGAAAATCATGGGTATGAATACCCCCCCCCCCCCTTCCCAGTCTGTAAGCTAAAGTTTTCCCTGTTGTCTTGGTAAGTCTAAGAAACTTACATATGGTGATAGATTTATATAAAAACCGTTTTGTTCTTGACACCGATCTTAGAGATATTATACAAGTATTGACTAGTGATCTATTGAATTCATACTCGCGGTCAATGAAAATGCACCAGAAAACATTCCTATCATTATTTGACGTTGATGTGATGTTCCATTAAAAACCTAGATTAAAATGAAGTTTATGCTATTCTGAAATGTAACACTTGCCAAATGAGGATTTGTGGGTAATTTGATGATAACGAGGCTTGCCGAGTTACCAGCCACGCAGCGTGCCCGAGGGTCGGATTTCTCGATCCGGACCGGAAAAACATGATTGATATTTTTTCTTACATATCTAAAATTATTAATTTGTGGGAAAATTGACGTAGAAAACGCACTTTTGTACATTTCACCAAAAAGCGCGTGCGACGTTGTTTACTGACGTCATAAAGCGCAGTAATTTTAAATTACTTTTGACGTCAAATAGGTACTCTAAAATCGCGCTTTTACGATTATTTATTTTCAGCTTTAATTAAAAGTCTTGCATACTTATATATTTAATTGCGCTTTATTGAAATGGCATATTTTTTTTTCATAAACCATACAATAAAAGAAATAATAAGTGGCGCGTTGTTGCGCGTGACTCATCTTACATGGGGGGGTAAGACGGGGTTTTCCAGCACTGGTCAAATGACCGGAAACACACATCCGGTATACAAGAATAAAACATTTAAGCCTTTTTTATAAAAAAATGCACATTTTGATAGAAGCAGTTATTCATTACGTGAACAATTAACAATAAACATGTGCGTACAGTTACACATGTAATATGAACGCAACAAAATTGTAGTACAATCATGTTACACCCTGTAGCATGCGTGAACTTCTGATTCGTGTTTTTTCTTCGCAGTTGTAATACGTAACAAGGGCATTAAGGAAATTAAGGAAAAGCGAAATTTTAAAAATCGAGACTCTTTTCCCTTGCTACAGTTAAATATGTAAAATGAACGTAACTGGGGTGCAACAAGGTATTAACACTCTGTAAAATGCATGGAATTCCGAATGGTGAAAGTTATTGCAACTGTTACACGTAACAAGTGTCACAGGACAGTATCCTTCGGAAATCCTTTAGGGCTATCGACTGTGAATGTGTTGATCTGAAACGCGATACTCGATAGAACGATGATAAAAACGCAAACTCACGGAACTACGATAAAGACAGCGCGACAGTATGATTATATAACGCGAAAGTACGATAACGGAAACGCGATAATATGTCAGTACGATAATGATACGTGTCAGTGCGATAACGAACACTTGATAACACGACAGTTCGCTGATGATAACGTGCCAGTACGATAGCGAAAACCATCGAACTGTCGCGTTTACACCATCGCAATATCGTGATATCGCGTTTTATTCATCGTAATATCGTGATATCGCGTTATCATTGTCGTACTGTCGCGTTAACAACAGCGAACTGTCGCGCTTTCATTAAAGCAGTACATTCATTATTTCATTTTTTTCGGTACATGTTTAATAAATCAATGGCCATGGATATAGTTATCCATAGCTTAAATACGAATAGCAGGTGCACAACTGCTCATTGTAACTATCGTTCCTTTGACGTTTGACGTAGGTTCAACACTGTGAGAGATACATGGTAAAACATACCTGCCATTTTTACAAAGTGAAGATCCATAATTCTGGTTCGACCGTGTGAAATATCAAACAATCGAAGGTTGAAAACCAGCATTCCTATGAAGTTCCATGTGTGTATGTGCAGAAGTTTTTGGTGTTATCAAAAATTAATACATACGCATGTATAACAAACAAAACTTTTGAGTGATAAATCTTTAACTACTTACTAAATAATCCATTGATGAAAAATATTATTACTGATATCAAAATTGTAACAGTGTATTTAAGAGCTGAACATCCAAAACCATTAAATGATTGGTGAATGCTTAATGGTTTACAGCGATCTACTATAGTCTCATACGGTAGAAATACCGTGTTTTCTGCACCTTTTTCCCTTAAACTCAAAATCTTATATAAAAAAAAAACACATTTTTTTTCGACATGTTTTATCCTTTCTGGCATATTTAAACAATTGTATTAGTTGTTTTAAATCTTATTTAGGAGTAATAGTGCATCGTTTACAGTATCTGGAAACGAGTTGAATATTGAAATTTTTGATAGCTTTACATATTGGTATTATAATATGTCATAATCTGACAAATATTGTTAAACTATTAAATTATCAATCCTGAAATGCATACAATATTTTGTAATCCTTATTTGTACGTGTACAATTTGATGTTAAATCCAAACTGTATCAATCTATTTTTAGATGCCCAAATTATAATGTGGTTCTGAAATATGAGTTATTTGAAGTACATGTACTCATAAAGTAGATAATCCTCAGTTTACATTTTATAGGTATATGCTTGGTATTCGAACGATGCGGGAAATCAATTTGGTAGATTCTATTTAGTTATTTTCTGTAAACAGAGGCCTAATGAATTGGAGTAAATGTAGTAAAATCAAAGTCTTTAGCACAAAAATAGAAAATGTGTTTTGGAGTCGGACACTTTTTACTACAAATATAGAATGCTTTAGTTACCTATGTCAATCGATTTAAGCATCAATATATATAAGAATAAACTTTTACTATATCCAATCCATACAAAAGGGAATTTCTTAAAAGTGTTTCAAACGATATTAAAGTACGAACGGTATTTGGATTGTATAAATATAAAAAGGTTCTATGCAGTTTAGTTCTCATTCCAATGTGGTCCAGGATGCACTTTCTCTATCAAAGAACACATGGAGAATGTTACTTCAGACCGATACTTTAAGTCGGAGTAATGCAAATACTTAAAAGATTTTATTTTCTAAATTCAGTTCAAATATCTGCATCATGAATATCTGATGTTAATTAGTATCTGCTGAATTTGAGCATTGCTTACTACCGGTCTGATGTAACATGGATTCCGTGAAAAATGAAGGGATCCTAACTTTAAAGTGCATGAAATTCCTAAGGGACAATGCAGCAAACATATTTTTTAATGTTTCATTCTATTGGCTTTGAACTGAGTTCTAAGGCAATGTCTGGTTAGCATGTTCATTGATAAAACAAAAGCTCGTGGTTATTGTTAAACTGTTTTACCTTCATTTATTTTAAGTATGGCTTTCCTTACTAGGCATTTACCAATGTCACGATGTTTGCTGAAAGACTGTTACGGTAGAACGACTGTTTGTTTTAAGGTGCACACCTTCTCCTACAAAAAAAACGTATCTATTTGTAAAAGGTGCATGGAGGTAAATGCTCTATCCTGTCGTACAATGTTGCGTTTTAAAGTGACACTCTTATTCAAAATAAATACATACACATGTATAACAAACATAAGTTTTGTCTGATAAACCTTTTTATGTGTAACACTACTATTAATATGGTTGATAACACCATATAAAAACTACGGCTTTTCCTCACTTTTTCGCGATATACTTGATTCGATGAAATTGACTGTTTTGGATTAGCCGGGCTTTTTTCATAAAATATTCACCATGTATCAAAGTACGGGAATGTTTTAATATTAAAGCGCAAAGCCGACTTCAATATTCACAATTTTTGGCCATATTTTATTTTTCAAAAACATAACATAAATCATAATATCATTTGTTATGTCATCATTCAACAAGACAGATAGCCAAACATTAGCTATTCATAAAGCGTCTTAAGTCATTTCCTAACTTAAGTCACTTTTCTTATCTCAATTGTCAAATGAGATAAACTAATTTATAATTTCTGAAACGCAAAAACATCATTTACCTTTCAAAAAACATTCATGCATTTGTTTTAAAAATACTAAATATTAGAGGGATACCTTAACGAACATTGAAAAATATTTACACGTAAAGACGAGACTCTGCGAAGTATGGAGCGTCACTTATAACATTCGATCCGTTAAATGTTGGCACTTTTTCTGGTATTATATCTAATATCTGTAAAAATATGTTGTAATAAACGAGATGAATAAGCATTCCAACAGTAGTTTGGCGTGAACAATAGGATTCACGTTACAATATAATATAATATAATACTTTTTTTTACAATAAATTTGCCATATAGTAGCTGGCAGTTTGATTTTACTCGTTTGAGGAAGGCAAGGAAGGCGAATATTGAGGTAAATAGATTTAACACACAGTTTTATATATTTTAGGTTCACAATTACTCTACTGTTGTTAATTAAGATTAAAATACAAATTAAATGGCTAATTATCTTTTTTAAACTATTTCTTTATTGTTAAACATATTTGACTGTTATTTTTTGTATTTTTCAAATTATTCCTCTCCTTGTATAGGCGTGTAATAGCGTTGCATAGTCCGGCGTCAAATTATATAAAGCAATACATTGGCAAATAGGATTTTAGCTCACGAGTTAATTAAATGGTACTCCTGGGTAGCACCCTTCCTTCTGCCGTACTGGACACCAGCATGGACAGCACGCTCCAGCCTTTTCATAATTAAATGCTCAATACTGTCAAATAATTATTGCCAAATAATTCTTTGATAAGGCTATAAAAATATCACGAATATTTCTTCAATTAAACATAGTTCCTATTAGAACTTGTGACGCAAATAAATTTATAAACTACGGTTTAGCTAGTAAATTATTATTTTGTGTTTTATGATTAGGTTTTCTCAAGTTAATTTAAACTTTGATAAAATTTACCTTTTGCGTTTTTACATTATTCTAGATTGTTGGGATAAGACAGAGTTTGAACACGCAAACTGGTTAAAACCCCCAGTAAATTTAAATTTTACTGTTCGTTCCAAAGCGGGACCTAACAATCCTTGAAAAACATACCTAGTTTTTTATATATAGTATGTATGCAATGTGCTGTTTGTGGAGTTTTGTGCTGTTTCTTTTTTGTGATTTTTTTTGTTTTTATGTTCTATGATTTTGGGGTTTACCCAGTGCCATTAAACCAGGTTTATGTTTAAACATTTTGCTACAGAGCTTGTTTCTGTAGTTTTTCGCATAAATATTGATAAACACAAATGGTTTCTTTATATAGTGTATATGCACTGTGTTGTTTGTTAAGTTTTGTTCTGTTGTTCCATGATTCTTGTTGGTGATTTTTGTGTGTTTTATTCTCAAAGACTTTGGCGTTCACCATTTGTGTTTAAACTGTAGACTACTGAGGTTGTTTCATATGACAAGCCATTTACAATAACATATACGAGACATCTTTGTTAAGGAACTTTTACGACAATTAAAATGATAAAATTTGTTATTGGACCATTAACGACAAAATATGTGACAAACCTTTCTAAAGGATCGCTAACAACGATAGCTTATATGACACACCTTGATTTAAGACCTTTTACAACAATGAATAAGATCAACTTTGATATAGGGTCATTAACAATACGTATGACAAACATTGGAAATGATTAACCCAACTCTTGGTTTGTATTTCAAGTTTCAAAAACACATTTATTACATTTTCTTGAAAAAGGCAACAACAACGCTTGTACAAGAAATCAACCACTGCGACGAACGCCATTTTGATTCGTTGTTGACGATACCCAATGATTAAACTCGGCTGTTACCTGTAAAAGTGGGATTTTTACCGGTAGTGATCTCATAATACATGTCCTCATTCCTGGGCGTTTAGCATAAAACATTTCTGTATTGAGAACATATGCATTCTTTGTATGTACATGTTAATATATGTTTTTAAGGAGACTGGTTCAAGATTTAAAAAATAACGACACCGAAGTACCAGGCTAATCGTTATTGTTTAAGGTGTAGCGTTTACATTATCTAAACATCAATGAATTAAAGCTGTTGGATGAATGCATCAATAACTGTAATCAATATGTGTGTGATATTCAATCATATTTTTATAAAGCCAAAACGGCATGAATAATAACCGCTGGAAAATAATGTAATTAAAAAAAAGGTAAAAATATCTATCAAATAGTTTTATTTGAATGGTTTAGTAAATAAATATCAAAATTATTTTACATAGCGTTGATTATTGCGACATAGTATTAGAAGTAAGAGGCCATATGCTTTCTTATAAACAACTAAAAGTATGTGATGCCATCGTAGGATACCCTCGATATACTACTGCGAAATGCTTTTTGGGTACGGTGGGCGATTCGGCTACGAAAATCTCAAAATCAAGAATAATTTATTAGGCAGTTTCATTGGTTCCGTAAAAACCTGCAAAAAGATAAAACATTGTATAAATGATGGCTCAAAATATAAAGCACAGTCATTTTCTTTTACAAATAAAAACGCATTTGTCAATATTTCAGAAACTTTTTATAGACCTTTTTGAACAGTCGTTTTCAATGTTTCGGATTTTAATTTTCTTTTATTTTAACAACCTTGCGGCAATGACGGTTTGTCCAGGTCCCCTTTCCATACACAAACAAACATGTGTTTTTAACCGATTTTAAAACCATGTCTTCTTCGGAGGTGGATTGTTTGGTGTCTTTCACATGGAATATTGCAGTTTGGGATCGGGGCCATAATTCAATATTATGCAGAAATCTTTCTAGATCACGACAACGTTTGTTTCCGTGTTCGGTAGGGAGTTGCATCGTCACCCAGCTTGCGAACACTTTATGCATGTGAAGGTCCTTTTTCAGAATTATTTAAACATACTCTTTTGAAAAACAGTTTTTAACATCCTAACAGTGAAACGCATGTCTTTGTTATATCGCCGTGGTATGTTTCGCGTCCTTCATAGGAAAGGTGATGATCGTCTTCATAATGACAAGAAAAAATAATCAAGGAAGATCAAATGTCGAAAATGTTTACCAATCTAGCCATATGAAACACTCTGGTGACAATGATCACAGTAGGGTTATACATCACTGCAGCCACACTGTCGCCTCGTTGTCGCTTCGTTATTTTCCCTTTTTGACACGATTGACAGGTGATATCGAATATCACAGTAGGGTTATACCTCACTGCAGCCACACTGTCGCCTCGTTGTCGCCTCGTTATTATCCCTTTTTGACACGATTAACATGTGATATCGAATATCACAGTAGGGTTATACCTCACTGCAGCCACACTGTCGCCTCGGTATCGCTCCATTTTGTCATGCTGTGCCTGCCTAGCTGCTTCCACAATGCAATCACTTTCTGTTAATACTTGCCATGCAAAGGGTGGCTGGCTGATTTATTTATTTCAACCAATTAATCACTTATTTGACTTCCGAGCCACGTACATTTCAATTATAAATATGCAACTTTTAGAAGTAAACCGATTGCTTTATTTTTTTTCTAGGAAAGCTTTACCTCATGTAACTCAGGAAGAGCATACATCAAGGGCCTTAACTCTGCTTCCTCTTAGTAGAAGTGGGCGCATACCTCCAGCTGCTATACTTTGAAATTCACAGACTATAATGTGTTTGAACTAACAGACATTAAATTGAAACGATAGCCAGAGAGGATTAAAATAGAATAAAACAACAATGGTGAATTGTTAGCAATCTGTGGTATTATTTGCGTTTATTTTGTATGTAATTTGCAATGGTGTATGAGCCACAAAGATTGTGCTTAGTTTGAGTCAGAGCACATAGTCGGCCCATGCGGTCCTGCCATGCCATACTGCCATCTGGTCATAGGAAATGGTGCTTTAAGTAGAAGCGCTGCTCCTTCACCACCCATTTACTGACGTTGCCTTTATTTAATTGTTGCATGGGATCAAAAGTGCACCCTTCCTATATGCTTCGAGTCAGCCTATCCAACAACTCCTGAAATAGGAAGGGGGTCAACTCAGAAGAAGTTCTTGAGGGCGGCCAGAGAGTAAGTGCTATATGCAGATACCCTCGCGTCGCCTCGTACCCTCGAGTCAGTCTCTGCTGAATATAATTCACGGGACCCGATCTTTCTTTCGCTTTACAATTTTCGCTCCTATGGAGCAGGAATTCTTTGTTCAGGGCTAGGGTAGCATTCACAGTTTTCATGAGATTCTTGCCAGTTGATCAGCGATAGGTCAGCAAGATAGCAAATATTTAAAGTCCTAGATAAAGGGGTTTATATGGGATACCCCGCAGATGGCATCTTTGACACGTATCATATATAGCGTATCATAACGTATTAAAACGTACCATAAAATAACAGAAACGTAGCATGAAGTCAAACGGCGAAGAAAACAGAAGCATTACGCAGCGCAAAACGTTATTTTAAATTATCATAGCGTGACAAATTGGGTTATAACGAGGCACAATGAACAAGGTCATTTAAGGAATGAATTACGGGGTAGATGTCATTTTCGGGGTATGAACGCAATTGGGCTGGTCAAAGTGTGTGGAGTCCGAATCCACGCGTTCTTTGACCAGCCCAATTGCGTTCATACCCCGATAATGACATCTACCCCGTAATTCATTCCTTACATTTACACCAATAGTTCTTTATACATTCAAGAATTGTTAAAAAATGCTTCATTTCTTTTTCTTTCCTACCCATTCTGTAAATAGAACGACCCGACTGTAACCGAAAACATTTTTTTTTCAAATGACGTCACAATAACGCGGGAAAAGATCAGCCACTTGAAATCACTTTTAAATGTAAAAATGAAACACTTATGGCAACAATACATTTAAATATAATAAATCATTACTTATATTTAATACTCTATTTATACCACTTTCCCTACACGTTGTTGCCATGATGTTTAACGTTGTATAGACCAACAGCAAATTTTGAACATATCCATAAATTATTTCCGTTTCATAAATCACATTGTTTTGCTCACAATGTAGCCATATTTTCCCACGTAGTTTACTATGACTAATACGAGACATTATGCTCGGGCAATATTGTTTGTTATAACGATTAAACGAGTCGGACGCCATAGGAAGTCTATAACATATAAACTGTTTTTGTTGTAACTGTTCTTGGTTATAAATGGCGTTTATATTTTCGCTACGCAAGTGCCGGAGGAGAGTGGTTTGAACGTTCCTTCTGACATAATTCTTTCGCCTGAGAGGTTTTTCAAATACATGTTTTTGATTGCAATCGCGGTTGTATTGCATACAAATGCATACACAAAATGCAAACTTGTTCTCAGCAAAAATGATCTCACTCAGCCGATATTTGCCAAAGACAATGGTCAATAAAAACATCATAATTTTAAATATCACTTTTATTGTAATCATTTCGCCTTTGCATATATAAAAGTGTGCTTAAGAGAGACAGACGACAACATGTTTACATACTTGATAATTCTTAATGATATACATGATCTGTAAATATATTCAGAATTGCAAGGTGGCTGTCATTTTTTTTCGTTTACTGTCTTGTGGATCATTTATGAGATGACTGACACCAGTGCATAACGAGTTTACAACAAAACTCATCGCATCGGTTACTTTCTTTAATGACTGTCAGCTCTGAATATGCTAACATTCTGGTCAGTATAAGCCCAAATTGATACGTTTTCTGGTATTAAGCTTAATTTAGCCTGCTTTCGGCCTTTGAAAAAAATACATTTTTAAGCAAAATATAGCACAGAAAACTGCATATAAAAACTGATATAAATTTTAAACTTAGGGAGTTATCACAACACTTCTAGTCAGCCTTTAATTTCAGTATTTTATTTAGTTTATAAAAGTACCGTTATATCTTAAAGCTTGATATTTGCATTTACAGTTTTCAAAAGTAACGTCGACAGTGGTGAATTTAGTGTTAACCATTATAGATTATTTCCTCAATGTATAAAAAGTAGTTTTCTGTTTATTATAGACGTTTTTTTTTTTTTAAATTGAAATACTGCGTTTAACATAGAATCAGTTTGGTGCTTTTAAACTGCCTTTTAACTTATCATTTGGTCATTGTACTGTCCCTTATATTATTATTGAGGCAACTATATCGAACTCTTTCAAACACTTATCATTGTTTCCGATTCAGTACTGTGCTTCCATATTATCCTGTATAACACATGCATCAAGTAGAAATGTTCGAATTGCATTGGTCAAAACACATATCACTCCACATATTTGTAATTAATTATCACTTATTATTAACTGGTACTATTCAAGCCAAATTCTCAATATTTTTTATTATCAAGATTGATTTCAATGAATTGGTTCATTTTTTCCATGTAATTTATACATTGAAAGTGCAATATTTTATGATTAACATTCTTCAAAGTTCTTTAATTTGTATTTAATCTGGTCAACAGCATAGTTCAAATTACAACGTTATATACTCGGTTATGGCGGCATAATTGAAATAGCACATTTCGTTTAATAAATGGTATAGTATAATACGATACATCTTCTATAAGTTTTCCTCTTCATTTCAGATTAGATTAAACACGGACAACTCTTCCTAGACACACTTCTGTTCGATCCCAACTATGTCAAACTTAAATGATAATGTCAACAGTAGAACCGACCCATTTTCTGGCTTCCCAAATTTGAAAGGATTCGAATACACCATGCAAGCGCTTCAGATAATACTATGTTTCACTTCCTTCCTGGGAAATGCGATGGTCATCGTCATAATGTCAACCAAGAAGAACAGAGGACAGCAAACATCAATACTGTTCACAGCGCTTGCCGTATCAGACACGCTGATAACAATCTTTGGACCGTTTCAGCGTTTACTGTACGTCGGGTTTGGAGTAGTTTACTTCTCCTGGACCATGCATGACACAAAGCTTTCTAATATAGCGACAATATCTTCCGTTCAAATATCTTCTTCGTTATTGGTTCTAATAACGATTGAAAGACTGGTGTGTGTTGCTATTCCACATAAAGTCTCTAAAATACTAACTGTTCGTGTTATTACTGCATTCGTTATGGTTATCTACTTGTTCTTTCCTCTGATAAACTATTTATTCATTTTCTCTCAATCTGTAGAGCAAAGTCGTAAGGGACGCGGAGTTAAGGATGTAAAGCAACTGGATTTTTTTCATCCTTTTACATACAGATGGTTTGAGTTGCTCTTCAAATTTTGTATTCCGATTGCTATCATATTGCCTTCAAATGTTTACATCATATACAAAGTTGTTGTCAGTGAATCATTCTCAACCACTAGATTAAGCCAAAAAACGCGGGCCGTAACTAAAAACGTCATAATTGTTTGTGTCGTTTTCATCGTAGCTTTATCCCCCCGCCAGATATACAATTGCATTCGTCTCTTCAATATCGCAGAAAAGAGTGAAGACATGCTTGATTATTCCATTATATTCACGATATTTGAATATTTGGAGAATTGCAACGCAGCTATAAACTTCTACGTGTACATACTTGCCGGAACTAAATTTAGAAAGGACTTCTTCGAACTCATTTCTTGCATTTTGCCACATTTTTTACGAAGAATTATAATCGAGAATGGCTCTTGAACGGAGTCAAAACTTAATCTGAAATTGAGACTGTACAGACATAGATTAAAACTAACACAATTGTGTAATGTCCCATACTTGTCTAACAAAAAAAAATGATAAATACAAATGCGCTTATGCATTAACGTTATTTGAAATTATTTATAATGAGTCTCGGGGGGCAATCATTTGTGTGCCTTGTGGATTTTCCATTTCAAGAATGTTCAAAAATAATGTTTTTCACATCTTAAATCATGATATAGGTGATCATTTATTGATGTGGATGTTTTCTTTGGGATATTAAAGTGTTTTGTCAGTTTATTACATGCAGGATTAACTATAAACAACCCGCAAACTAATTTAGAGCTTTATATGTTGTTTAATTGTAACCTTACAATTCAATGAAATGGTGTTCTTATTAATATGCTTCGAAATATGTTTGCACTGTACAAGTCTCAACAGCAACAATAAAATTTTATATCGTCTGTTTGAAAATTTTGTTTTGTAAATCATTGTACATTCATATTTAGAATAGTTGATATATTTAGAGTATGTATTGCTATGTGGTCATGTTATAGCACGAGTTTGAAAAAGTGTTTCTGTATTATTACTTGATGTTGTGTTGTTAAACTTAATAAAAGCGTCAGCAAAAATGGTGAAATAATCGTTATATTATAAATGCATTCGTTTTTGTGTTCTGAGTATAAGTTGCAATGATAATAAGAAAAACTTGCCATGAATTTTTGAAACGATTCCCATTGTAAATGGTTCCAAATTTTATATATTCTCTTTCTTTACTTGAATATTACTTGAATATTATTTAAAGTAATCATTTATAAAAAAAATGCTACTTATGACACTTTTTGAAAGTAAACAAATGTTTAGTTTATTTGGCATATTTTTAAAGTTTACACCGAGAGTTTTTTTTCATTGACATCATGTTCTTCGGAAAATATATACAATATTTATTTGTATATTATCATAGAAAAATAGTGTTTTATTACCTCCCTTTGATATATCATGTCATAATAACAGTGTTTTTATTTATTTTAGTGATATTAAAAATGTTATCCATGCAAAATAAATATAATGGTTAATCAATATTAATTCAAAAAAGAAATAATATCGATGAAAATCTTAAAATGCACTTACAATTTTTCATAAAGATGAAAGGCTTTCCTTGATACATGATTTTTAGTTTAACATTATAAATATTATATGTATATTCTAGTTGAATATTGTAATTTCATATTGTATTCAAACACTTGTATATACACTTGCACATACATTTATAGAACAGTTATTTCTTTTTTATTTAGAAGCTCGATTTCGCATATGCTGCTCGTCTTCGCAATGATAAACGCACCCAGTTTATATATAGTTCATATGCACTGTGTTTTTTGTGGAAATTTGTGCTGATGTTCAAAATTCCTAGTTTGTGATTTTTTGTGTGCTCTATGTCTATAGCGTTAACTCTGTGCCATTTAACGGGGTTTAAGATTAAAGCTTGTTTCCGTAGTTTTTAGATATTGTACATGTATGTTTGAAAATTTTGAAATAAACAAATTTCTAGGTCTTAATGCTATTAACCTTTTTAAATATCGTTTGATAAAACTGGAAGGTAAATAAGATAAATACAGATGTGAAAAAAAGAAAACACACACACACGACGGATTTAGTGAATGATTGAAAGAGTGATTTTGTAGTCCCTTTTACCCAAAGGTCATCATCATAAATAATCTTCATGTTCCCGATTACGTTTTCGAACAGCATATATATTACTTGAGGAAAGGTAGCAAAAAAAATAGGTAAACAAACATAAAAAATGTATACACGAAATGCGTTATTTTAAGCTTAAATTACATAATGAATTAAGTGAAATCCATGTTTAATAAATTAATTTAAATTTTATTTCGTTTGTATAGTGATGAGATGCAATACACTGGTTTATAGGAATTGAGATAAAGAGTTATAAACGGTGTTGCACGGGTTAGCACCCTCCCTTCTCACCTCATGCGGACCAGCATGGGCACGCTTCTGCCTTTGCTCTCAATCAGATGAAAGATAATGGAACAATCGCGGTACCAATTCCGACAAAAGAAGACAATATATAGACAACCTCGCTCAATATCGACAAAACTCAAGTATCGCCTTGCGCTGTGATGTATGTTGTCAAAGTGCCGGTACTTTGTAAAGCCCAAGTAAAGCAGTAGTGCCGGCACGGCGCCTTTCTCCAGGGCTTCACTAGCTTATGTATACTCACACTTTTCATGGAATATCACACCGAGGTATCTGTAGCGGTCGACAGTCTCAAGAACGTCATTTCAAAGTTCAAATGAAAAGTTACTGCGTTGCGTTCTGTCCTCCCGTTTGTGCATGCATTTTGATCTGCTATCATTAATTAGCACACGCCACCGCCTACAGCAGTCGTGCACCTGATTTAACATTGCTTGGAGATTATCTTCCGACTTGGCCACTAGAACTATATCATCAGGGTATAGAAGTATGGATAGTTTCCAGTCACCTTGATGCCGCAGGTTGACCCACTTTTCGACCTCTGCACTATTAAAGCGACTTCCTCAGTGAATACATTTGAATTTAGTTCAGCGTTCGGCTCGTACAACGGGTCTATCATTTCGTTTTCTAATAGCAGTTTATGTAATTTTGCTTTGTCAAAGTGTACATCGTCAAAATCACTGCGATCATTGCAATTATATAAACGGTAAAAATAATTCTTCCACCGCTCAAAAAAAACAGTGTTCTCCTCCTGCGAAACATTACCAACTTTGTTGACAATTTCGATTGATTTATCTTTTTAATGGCTAACAGTTTGTATCTTTTTCCAGAACTCACAAGAATTTCGGGTTGTCAAAGTTTCAATGTTAAAAGCCGCGTCTATTTCATAGGAGCGTTCTGTTCTGTGTAAGATTGTCAAAGTCATTTCTAGACTTAGCATACTATGATCGAAGTTGAAACCGTGTCTGTTTACCGTGTAACTTCAGTTTAACACAATTCCCGACATTTTTATTATATTTTTCTGTCCAATCTCCTCGCGATCCTTCTTGTGCCTCTTCTACGTTAGCATACTGTCCTCCTACTGCAGTACCCTGCCCTTTTTAAAAACTGGCTGAAAGTCTAGGATCATATAGAACATATAGACAGGACAAACTAACGCTAATTATAATGCCCAACCTTAGAAAAGAATGTTTTACAACAAAACATATGGGTTACCTTGATATAGAACCATTAACGGGAATGAATATGACAACCCTTGCTTTGTAACCTTTAAAGACAATACTTATGACGAACATTGGTTTAGACCGATACACGACAATGCAAACGTCAACACTTGGAAAATAAACCCAGTCCATGGTTTATTCGTCGTGATGCAAGTAAATATCACGGGCCAACTCCATTCGAACAATTTCAACAACAGAAACAACAACACTTTTTAAAGAAATAAATCGATGCGCTGTACCCTAATTTTCCTCGCCGCTGACGACGTCGTGCGTACGACGTCGTGCGGCAAAAGGAACAAGGATTGGGTGTACCGAAAAATGACTTATTATTTATTTTTGGCTCATAAGTCGGTGTGCCGACAATTAATAATTTGAACACTCGTGAGTACGGCAGAATAATCAAGTTCGTATTTCCAGACTTTGATCGTAGCTTTATTTCAAAACATGTGGGTCCTGTTAATGTGTTTCAACAACATTTGGAGAAAAAAATAATGCAGATTTGAAAGCGATTTCAATCGAACACCAACATGCTTCAGAAATAGTTCATTGAAAGAGTGAGCAGCAACGCGAACATCATTAAACTAACAACGTATTGTGTCTTTGTGAATCGTTAAATTTGAAGTAATGTCTTCAATTTAAGCCACTGTTTTTTTGTGTGTTTGATTCGTATTCCAAAGCAAATAGCATATATAATAACGATTGAAAAATATTGTTCTTGAAAAACAAGCCATGCTGCGACCGGCTTATGGCTTATTATTGATATCGCAAAGCAAAACAATCAAAGCTATATCATAGCAAAATATCTTAATGTCACAGTGTATTATGTATCGCAAATTTCGCAGGATATTTAATGATCGTCAAAAGAAATATCGCGGACGTCGATAGTTTTCACAGTTCTGGTCATATTAAACACGCTTGTGACAATAATTTGATCAAAACGGCGTTTCTGTACGTAGGTTGTGGATTGCGTATTTTATTGGATCATAGATGATAAACCCTTGATAACAGTGACGACTTCGTCTGTTGTTCAAATTCCGTCCTGGTCATTGGTTCGTATGCCGATTGAAATAATTGTATGTGTTGCTGTTTCAGTGTTGTCACATATGTGTTTATGTTATAGTAGGTTAGTTGTTCTAACGTCTTTTTACGGCATTGATATGTTCTCTACCAATGTGCCGGAATATCGACTAGAGCGAGGTATGATTGTTTTTAATGTTTGTGATAATAATTATTTTAACATAACATGTTTTATTTCGCTCGGAGTTATATTGCCTTCAAAAACGTATACTACATGCATAAACTTGTTCCCAGCAAAATATCTCAAACAGCAAACGGTATTTAATAACTTACGCAGTGTTTATTTGTATTGCATTTATTGTAACACTATCCCTCAGATAAATAGACAAGGGTCTCCTTCGCGACGAAATCTTAGTGCAGACGAAGAACGAATGCTTACCTACTTAATGCTATGCATGATATGTTCTAAAATGCAAAACTGCAACTCTGTGGTCAAATTGTACGTTAATATTCTTGCGGGAAAATGGATTTAGGAACAATTTCTTGGAGGTATTAATGTCTCAAATACTAGGTTGCTTACGAACTTACCATGAATCTTGACTCAAGTCGGAATAAGCCAATACTACTGACCTATAGTCCGTGTTCACGAAGACGAGTAGTAGGGAAGTTATTATGTAATGTCGTGTATTAACCCATCGTCATCGGCTTCGATATACGAAGGTAAAAATGTCCGGTTTTCCTCGTATAATCAGCATACACGATTTTGTAAAAATAATGTTTCCTTTTTGTTTTAATTTCTGGATGATATGCTCATTAATGGTTTGGGTATAGAGTTATAAAATCGATGTTAGTTCAAAATACAAAACGTGTTTTTTTCGAACAAGAATCTACATGCCGTTAAATTCCTAAGTATATGAAAAGGATATATTTACTGATAAGTTGTTTGTGCATTCTAAATCAAATGGGCTGAACCGTTCAATCTTTTTTAAGAATGTCAAATGAAAAATATTTTTTGACTTATTGAGGATTGCAATTCAGTAAACCTATCATAAAGGTAGTTCCAAGAATGTTTAAACGGGCAACTCGTATCCGAATAAATCACTCTATGGTCTACTGAACCAAAAAACAACAGCTTATTTATTAATGACTTTCGTGATCATGAATTTCAATTCTAACATCTTTTATCAATATGATACCTTTTCCAAAATATGTTATCATTACACAGCCATAACACCTTGTAAATTTAATATAAGTCCACACCATTTTTTTTGTATTACAAATGTTTCACAACTAAAACTACAATTTTTCACCTGTCACCGTTATTTTTTTATTATAAATATAAAGAAGAAAAAATGTTCAACATGCTTTCCCTTATTCCCATTTGAACTAAAAAAAAAATAGGATAATGGAAAAATGTTCTAATACGTATTATTCACTCAATTTTGTGTAAGCACACACATGTATAAACAAACTTCTATAATATTTATAACATATATTTATTGCGATGATCAATTTTATTCATCATTTATATTAATAAAAAAAGGTTTGAAACAGATGTTCTACCGAATCTTTTTCACATCATTTGCAACTTTATTTAGAAATTTGATGATTGATTTATTCTAGAAATATTAAAAATGGCAAGTACGCATATTTTCAATATTTGCGCAAATGATGGTCACTACATGTATTCCATGAAAATTATAACAACAAAACGTGATATTATCCTCTTTATTTTATGAAAATAACATTCTTAAAACGTTCGTCGATTTCGGTATTCAAACTGGACAATGTCATTAACATAATACAAATTATAACGGCCTTTTATCGGTTGTGACGTCAAAATGAAAACACTCATTTAGTTAAAGCCTCGCTTACTTACGCATTTCCTGACTCATTGAATAAATGGATATTACGACAGATATTTTATAAACCATACGTTTTCATCATAATTTCAGTATAGACTGCCATACTGACGAATCTTCCTGGACACACCTCTATTCTATCCCAGTCATGTCAAACAGAATTGCTAATGACATCCGTAGAGATGACCCATTTGTTGCCAATCCGAATTTAAGAGGATTCGAATACACCATGATAGTCCTACGAATAGTTCTATGTATCACTTCTTTCTTTGGAAATGTGATGATCGTCGCCATGATGTCCAGAAAGAAGAATCGAGGACAACAATCATCAATAATGTTCTCTGCGCTGGCAATTTCAGACACGTTGGTGACAGTCTTCGGACCGCTGCGAAATTTGCTGTCCGTCGGTTTGGGTGTCAACTACTTCTCCTGGACAATGGCTGACCAAAAGCTAATCACTTTAGCGACTTCATCTGTCATTCAAATTTCTTCTTCGTTATTGGTTCTTATAACGATTGAAAGAGTAGTATGCGTTGCTATTCCACATAAAGTCTCTACAATTCTAACTGTTCGTGTTGTAACTGCTTTCGTTGTGGTGATCTACTTGTTCTTTCCTCTGTTTAACAGCTTTTTCATTTTCTCTCAAACTGTCGAGAAAAGTGTAGAGGAACGTGGATTGAAGGTTACTAGTCATACGGATGAACTGTATTCTGCCGCATATAGATGGTCGGAGTTTCTTTTCAAATTTTGTATTCCGATCGCTATTATATTACCTTCGAATGTATTCATTATATACAAAGTTATTCTCAGTGAAGCTGTCTCAACCAATGGAATAAACCGAAGAACGCGGACCGTAACTAAAAACGTCGTAATTGTTTGTGTCGTTTTTATCGTAGCTCTATCCCCCCGCCAGGTATACAATTCCATTCGTCTACTCAAAATCTCAGAAAGGACAGAAAACATGATTACTTATTTCATGTTATCCACGATATTTGAATATTTAGAGAACTGCAACGCGTCTATTAACTTCTACGTTTACATCCTTTCAGGAACGAAATTTAGACAGGAACTTTTGGAACTCATTTCTTGTCTTTTGCCACTTTGTTTACGAAGAATTATAATTGGTAATGGCTCTTGAATTAAAAATTAAATCTGAAATTGTGACCATTCTGACATACATTAAAAATGCCACAATGATGTTATGATCCGTTAAAGGCTTTGGATGTATCATATGCTTAGCATTAAAGATCATTTTGATAAAATAAATGAACTTTGGTATAAACAATATTTCTTAATGTTAACAAGGTATTCCGGTAGCAATTTTGTGCAAACATACGAAGAAAATGAACTTTATAAAACTTGTTTTGACTTGTTTTTGTCCGTCTGGTGCAGGCAGGAATTACGACTCACAACCCTTCAAATGATTTTGAGTTTCGAATACGACTACATCTTTTTTTTTGTCCATCCCTGAATGTTTTACTTAAAGATATACTCTTATTCCCAAATCAGATTACCTAAACTAATGAAATTGTTTTAATATATCAAACAGGATGAATAAAAGTAGAAAACAATGGTTCTTATGAAGGATAGCGAGTTTAATTTGAAAGAAAGGTGCATAGAACACGGTCTTCCTACCTTATGAAACGATGGTAGATCACTGTAAATCTTTTAGCACTCACCGATTATTTAATATGTTTGCGTTTTTAGCTATTGATAACACGGTCACAATCTTTTCCACATATGCATTATTTAGTTATTAGTTTATTACTCAAAATATATGTTAGTTATACATGTGTAAGAATTGATTTTGAATAAGAGTGTCACTTAAATTTAAGCTGCATTAATTCGGAAATAAAATAAGTTTAATCAGTGTTCAAATAAATTGCATCTTGTACGGAAAAAAAAAGAGTTAAAAATACACGTTTTTTTTCAATATTTGGCATCATCTGTTGTTTAATTGAAAACTTATATTTCAACGAAATGGCGTTCTTATCGAATTTTTTCCATCCGTATGATCTCGCTGTACCTACCTTAACAGCAACATTAACATTTCTTAAAACCAGACCACAGCATAAGTACCATATATTTGAAGATACAATCAAGCAAGGCTTTAAAGACAATTCATTACAACGTTTGTAATATGTTGCAAGTGGGGTTTTCTTTGGCTTCGCATATTCCTTTTCCGAGTGCATATAAGCCTTCAAAATGATTAAATATTAATGAATACAGCAAATATTTGAATGGTAAAAAACACCAAAGTACAAGGGACACTACCAATTTATTGAAACAAAAAGAAGCGGGTTTTAATTATCATCTTTAGTTTAATTCTTTCACATCAGTGACTATAACGTATGATAAAACAACTCACCAGACTGCGTCACAGTAAAATATAACATTAAGAAAAGTTCCTTGAAAAACTAAGTAACGACAGTTTGGTTGAATCTTGGTAAATAAGTCATAGAAACTTGAACCTCGCAGTTCGATTTGCTTGTAACACAGTGTGTGTATACCACGTGGTAAATTACGTCATATATACTACGTCGGAAGGCATTAGTTTGCTTTTTAATGAAGCCTTAAAACAAAGATTAACTTTTGTTTTACTACACCATTTGAAATGAAACAAAGGGCAGTATATGCCGCTTGGAGAGTACCACGTTCGGTTTTTTTTACCGGAGTTTGTTTCATAAACCACTTCGGCAACACCTGTTTCTAAAATAATGTTTAGACAGTGCTTCGTCAGACGAGTGTTTTGTGAAAAGGTTTGTCGAAGTGTTTTAAGAAAAATAAACTCCCAATCAATTTCTGCTTAAAGACCAAAGGGGGAATCCGTAAGCGGCGTAGACTGTGCTATGTTTCATTTAAAATGGTGAAGAAATAGTGAAGTTTTTTTGTTTAAAGTCATCATTCGAAGCAAAACGTTGTATTCCGACGTAGCATTTACGACGTAAATTATCACGTGGAATACATAAACTGTAGCATAATGCCCATTAGCCGTCAGAAATAAGTGAAGGGCGATGAAGTCATTATAAGAACCAATGAGAATGTAAGATAAAATATAAAACCTGTTTTACTCAGAACATGACATTTACATGGACAAACATCTGATTATACAAAACAGGACAGTTGGGATGGAGTTACACTTGTCTACCTGTAGTAAAATGGGCATTTTTACAAATGAACTAACAAGTGTGAATGTGAATGTTTTATAGTGTGTTTAATGTGTTGTTTTAATAGTATAAGGTGTCAATGTATTACATTGTTGTTATCTGTTTATTTTATATTTTTCATTATTAATCAACAATTATATTTTAAACATGGTTGTCGTGAAATATAGTTATACGTATAATGTGGAGTGAATTTAAAAAGTCTTAATGTCAGTAATGTAGGACCCTGAAATGTTCGTGAGACCGTATATATATATATATATAAGACTTTATGAAGATGTTTTTCTTCAAATAAATTCTTGTTGTGTTTGGCCATATTGCCAGTTTGAATTTTTTGTTATTGTATTGAATCACATTGCACCTCAATATTTGGAAAAACATTTTTTTAGATTTATTATTGTAATGTTGACATGTGTGAATAAGAGTTTGGAATGTGTTTCACTTGATAATGTGTTGTTAACCTTAAAAAAAAAACTTAATATAAGAAATATCGTTCTGTTAGAAAAACAATTTGTTTGTTCTCCCTAGCTTGATTTGTATTGTTAGAAATATATTATACGCCATGAGTTCGGGAAACGAATTCCATTGTATTAAGTGTTCCGAACTAATATATTTTATTGATTCTCTTGGAAATTGTTTAAGGTAATCCATCAATCGTTTATGAAAAAAATGCTACAAAGAAAGATTTCTTATATTTATATCATTTTATTTCAGAAAGAACGTTATACAATTGCTCTTAAGTCATTGTTTTAATACTTGATATCGTCATAATTATGTTATTCAAAAATGGTATCCATACAGAAATTATATAATGGTAAATCAATATAAATTGAACATAGGAATAATATCGATGTTCATATTTAAATGTATCACTAACAAATCTTTGCATCACAAAGCTTACCTTTCTACTTGGTGCGGTAATTTTATTTTTATCTTAACATATATAGAATATGTGTCAATTATAATATAGTATTGTTATACATTGCATTGCATTTCACAAACATTCATAGATGAACCAGTAGTTTGCTTATCAGAAGATCGTCTCGTTACGTACATGTATGTTTGAGCATTATGTAATAAATAAAAGTTGAAGTGCTGCATCTATCAGATTTATTTCTTTACATGTAAAACTGAAAGCTCAATAAGATGAAAATAGATAAAGAAAAAAAGAAAAAAAATAAGAACACGACGGATTGAGTGAATGATTGAAGGAAATTAGCAAATGCTCGCGTAAAATAGTAAATGCTCAAGTGAGATTGTGAGTTCTTGCAACTATACAATTCCTCTTTACATTATAATATGTACTTCAAAGGAGCTTCAATGGTAGTTCCGGTATATCAAGCCAAATTCAATTAAAATGCAAAACCGCTTGTATCTGAATTTGAAGTTTACCGTGAACAAAATTTGAGTTTCTGATACAATGTTGTTCATTAGCAGTATTGAAAGCATATTCATCAAAACGAAGCAGTTTATAGTATACTGCTGCTGCTAGGGCTGATACTTATAACATCGAAAAGGATCCCGCATGAACGTCACTATTGGCCTCCCGCATCGATGTCAACATGGGTCTCCCGCATGAACTTCACCATGGGCCTCCGGCATGGACGTCACCATGGACCTATCGTAGTTTCGTCACAATGGGCCTCCCGCATGGACGTCAACATGGGTCTCCCGCATGAACGTCATCATGGGCCTCCCGCATGAACGTCACCACTGACCGCCTTCATGTGTCTCCATGAGCTTCCCGCATGAACGTCATAATGGGCCTCAGCATTGACATCTCAATGGGCCATCAGCATGGACGTCACTATGGGCCTCTCGTATGGACGTCACCATGGGCCTCCTTCAAGGACGTCACAATGTGCCACAAAATGAAGACGGGGGGTGCGTCTCGGGTAGGCGAAAATTAAAGCATGTGCCCCACTCCGCAAAAGGCTTTTATGATAACGAGGTGGGCAGAATTAATCTGCCCACCTATTTGAGTTTTCTGACACACTTGTCTTCTGCTCTTTTACTATCTTATTTCGTCATAATTCTTGGTTCTGTGGTCTCGTTGTCTTTAACTGTGGTTCACCGGGAAATTATCAACCAATCGGAGGAATTATACAGATTCTTTATCTTTTCCAGAGCATCGTTTGTTTGGACCATGGCAATGCCGTCAAGAAACAACGATATCATGAAACTATTTTGCAATTTCAGTATTGAGTTGAAACTGGATTTTGCAGGCGGATTTCTTGAAATAAGGAAAATATTCCTTCTTCTACTCTTTGGAAGTACTGCTCGTAATCTCTTGTTTAAAAGTTGATCATTTCCGGTCACAAACTTTTCTAACCAAGCCAAACGCTTTGAACGAATTCCCCTTCTTTATCCCCCGATGAAACAGTTCTACCTTTATCGACACTGTAGATAATTTCAGGCTCTCTACAACGAGATGCCCCAGTGTCCCTGACACTTGGTTCTTTCGGCTTCCTGTAACGCAAATCTTCTGACTGTAAAAACTGGCCCTATGAACTTGCTGAGGCTTACGATGGCTGAATTGAATTCCAGCTGCTCGTGACCATTATTTGCCACAGCGTCAGGATACATATGCACATGAATAAATAAACAATCGAACTGTTGTGAATTTCGGAAATGCAGAGCTGAAGTTTTAAAAGTTCTTTTTAATAGATGTTTTTTTTTATTCCGACTGACCGATTCATTGATAATAATCCATGGGAAACCTCCTAATTTTCGCGTGAACACCAAGCCTATTCCAAGCAATACCCTTTAAGGCGGCAGAAATAGAAGCTACATTTGTTTGCGTTGAAAAGAATATTTGTAGCTAAAAGGCATATTGGAAAATACCGCGTTATCAGTATGTTTGTTTCATATTCCAAAGCGTATTGTTATTATAAAGGCAAACAGCACATATAATAACGATTGCAAAATAGTGTACTTAAAAAACTATATATTTAACAAAATAATTCTTTTTTAAATGTCATGGTCTTCCTCACCCATTTTGTATTTAAGAATGGCGTTATTTTGATAATTTTTCTTGAACGTTGTTTAAAGTAATCAACCAATCATTTATAAAGAAACGCCACTGATGATACCTTTGTTAAGTAACCAAATGTTTAGTTTATTAAGAATATTATTTAGTTTACACCGAGATAAAAGAAATATGATCAGGTTGGAAATAAGAATTGAAAAAATAGGTGTGAAACACCAAATCGGGACCGTAAGTTTTACTTGGGAATAGCGATTATTTCGGAATAGCGAATTCGGATTAAAGACAAAAATCTTAAACAAAGAAGGAATAAAATCGGGACCGAAAAATAAGTTCCTAATTGCGATAATTTCGCATTTAAATCATATCATAAAAATAGCGTCATTAGTTGATATAAACTGTACTATTGATTATAGTGTTATTTATAAAAATGTTATCCATGAAAAAACATAATGGTTAATAAATATAAATTGACCATAGAAATAATATCAATGTTGACTAACAAATCTTTGCATCATAAAGATGGATGGCTCGCCTTGCTACATCGTACTTAAGAATGATTTTGTTTGATTTTTAACTTAATATTGGAAATATTATGTGTATATTCTAATTGTGTATTGTAATGGCATACATATATTGTTATATTTTGTATTCAATCCCTTGTACACACATTCATATATCAAAAAGTGTTTTTATCTTATTCGAGGATGATCTTGTTACGTGCGTGTATTTTTGAAAATTATGAATTACATATGATTTAAAGTCATGATTCTATTAGCTCTTTTAAATAACGTGCATTACAACTGAATAAGATAAAAACCGATTCGAAAAAATAACGAATGAAGACAAGACCGAATGATTGAAGGAGTAAACAAACAGTCCATTTAACCCCAAGACATATTATAAAAAATCTTAATGTTCCCGATTAAGTTATCAAACAGTATATATATTACTTGAGGAAAGGCAAACAACTATTGAGGTAAATGTATTTTACAAAAAATAAATATACACTAAAACGTGTGTTATTTAGCTTACAATTAATATATAACGGTAGACAGTAACAGTAGATCTAGATACTATACAAATTAATTAGGTTATTCGGATTTATTCAACATTGTTATTAATTAATCAACTAAGGGTAAACAATGTTTTATTACTTGATTAAGTTATAATTTACTTTATATTCTCTTTATTTCCACCCGATGGTGATTTTTAACATAATTTTATACAATATTTAAAACAGTCACAATTATACACTATATACATTAATACAAACATGTCATGAGAAGCTATATGTACAGAACTAAATCAATCACTTGTATATACATTCATAGATCAAATAGTTTTTTTCTTATTAGAGATGATCTTGTGACGTACGTGTATTTTTGAAGATTATAAAATAAATAAAATTTAAAGTCATGATTCTATTAGCTCTTTTAAATAACGTGTAATTCATCTGAAAGCTAAATAAGATAGAAACCGATTCGAAAAAATAACGAATGAAGACACGACCGAATGATTGAAGGAGTGTACAAATAGTCCATTTAACTCCGAGACATATCATAAACAATCTTCATGTTCCTAATTACATTATCGAACATATATAAATATTAAAGAGGAAAGGCAAAAAGCTATTGAGGTAAATGAATTTTACCAGAAAATATATATACTTAAAACGCGTAATGTTTAGCTTACAGTTACCATATAACAGAAAATCTAGATTAAATACAAATGAATTAGGTTATTGGGATTTATCAACATTGTTATTTATTAATGAAGGGGAAACAATGTTTTATTACTTTATTAAGTTATTATTCCCTTTGTATAATGATATAATATCTAAGCAAAGTTTGGCGTCCCAAATAAATATTTGTGCGATACACTGGTACAAAGGACATTAAATAAAGAGTTATGGAAATATGTTGCACCCTGTCCATTTTAGGTAACACCCTCCGTTCTGCCCTTATGGAAACCAGCATGGGCACACTTCTGACTTTTAAGAATTAAATTCTTATGACTGTGAAATAATTATTGTCAAATAATTCATTGATAAAGGCTGATAAACTTATATCATACATACATACATACAAACTACGTATTTGGAAAGTTTCGGAAAATGTAGATACAAGATACAAGAATCATTAATTAAAGTCGAGTATGTGTTAACAAGAAACATTAGCTCAAAGAGCTAATGAATAGCATACATACATAACATATCAAAACAAAAAAACAATGAGCTTGTGACCTTGAAAAAAAACATATATGTTAAAATGAACACATATTAGAGCAAGTATTTACAAAAGCCGATCGTTATCATAATCATGCATACAAAATTCAAATAGTGAAATTGGATAAGAGCATCGAACACAGTGATAACATCAACAACTTTTCCCGGCTGTACGGCCAGTCTACATGCGCACGATTCCACTAGTTGATATACCACTGTAAAATGGTTAGTTCTCTCAGAAGTATAACTTAAAGGGTAATCATATTCATTGAAATAGCAAAATTGTAAGTAGCAAAATATACAAGGGAATAACACTTTTGTACATCGATGTGTGGTTGGTAAAAAAACTTAATTAATCCAACTTGAAAACCTTTGGATAGTATTACTGAGAGGAGGTATTATATTTATCATGTTATTTTGATATTACACCTATCATTGTAAAAGAATGTTAATTGAAAAAGTAAAGTCGTTACACCTAAACAAAATACTTGCCGAAAGAAAAGCACAAGTAGTTGTATGTGTTCGACAGATGTTATATAAATTTGAAATAATCATTAATAGATATTAGCCCATGTTATTTTATTAAGAAAGTCCGCTTAAATCTGTTCAGGTATTTTAATGCCATATCTTGTCCATCATAAAGACCAAGACATATAGACAAAGACATTCTATCGACAATTATAATGACAAACCTTGGTAAAAAATATTTAACGACCATACATATGACATACCTTGGTATAGGACCATTAACGGGAATGAATATAACAACCCTTGGAACCTTAAAATCAATTTCTACTACATTCGCAATTTTGCATCGTTGCTTACGACGTCATGTTTACCGGTAAAAGTGCGTGGTTTACCGTATGTTGCCTCATTTATTTTTGGCTCACCAGTCGGTATGCCGATAATGAATAGCTTTCACAATCGTTGGTACTACATAATAATCAAGTCCGTTTTTCTGGACTTTTTACCATAAAATGTTGCTATTTAACGAAGATTGTGTATCCTGTTGAGATGTTTAAAAAAAACAATTCAGATTTGAATGCAATTGAGTGCAAAAACGATTTACATTCGAACACAATGTTTCACCAGGAGGTGAAATTAAGTAACTGTTTTCAGTATTTTGTTCTTATTCCAAAGAAAAAGGCAGATATAATTACAATTGCAAAAAAATTGTACTTAAATACAAGCCATGCTGCGACCGTCCATGACAGAAGTGTCGAGGCCGTCGATAATATTCACACCTCTGGCCATATTAAACACGCCGGTGACAATATTTTGATCATTACGGTATTTGCTGTACCTAGGTTGTGAATTGCGTATTGTTAAGGAACCTTGTAAGATAAAGCCTTAACAAATGTAACAACTTCGTCTGTCGTTCAAATTTGTTTTTGGTTAACGGTTCGTATACCAATTTAAATAGTTGTATGCGTTGCTTTTTTGTGTTGTTACAGTTTTTGTTGTGGTGGTTTACTAGTTCTTACCGCTGGTTTACGGCGTTGTAATTTTCTCCACGATGTGCTGGAATAATTTATTCATTATGTATAATAAACAGGTTTGAAACAATTGATCTACCGAATCACTAACTTTAACATCATTTGCATTTGTTTTCAGATATTTGATGATTGGTTAATTCTAGATATATAAAACATGAAACGTAAGCATATTTTCCACATTTTCACAAAAAATGGACACTATTCATTCCATGAATATCATAATAACAAATCGTGATATTATCCTCTTTATTTTATGAAAATAACATTCTTAAAACGTTCGTCGATTTCGGTATTTAAATTGGACATAACGTCATTAACATAATATAAATTATAACGTCCTTAAATCCGTTGTGACGTTACCATTAAAACACATTAAGTTAAACACTCGCTTACACGTTTCCTGAGCTCGTTGAATAAATGTTATAAAATATTACTGCAGATATTTTATAACCAATATGTTTTTATCGTCATTTCAGTTTAGACTGCCATACTGAAGAAACTTCCTGGACACACTTCTGTTCCATTCCACTCATGTCACACAGAATGGCTAATGTCAGCGGTAGAGGTGACCCATTTGTTGCAAACCCGAATATGATAGGATTCGATTACACTATGATAGTCCTACGAATAGTTCTATGTATAACTTCTTTCCTGGGAAATGCGATGATAGTCTTAATAATGTCCAGAAAGAAGAATCGAGGACAACAATCAT
Source organism: Mya arenaria (assembly GCF_026914265.1). Taxonomy (NCBI): domain Eukaryota; kingdom Metazoa; phylum Mollusca; class Bivalvia; order Myida; family Myidae; genus Mya; species Mya arenaria. Next base: position 8,060,410 of record NC_069138.1, on the reverse strand, counting down.
CGATAATGTTCTCTGCGCTGGCTATTTCAGATACGTTGGTGACAGTCTTTGGACCGTTTCGGAATTTGCTGTACGTCGGCTTTGGCGTCGACTTCTTCTCCTGGACCATGGTTGATCAAAAGCTAATCAGTTTAGCGACTACATCCGTCATTCAAATTTCTTCTTCGTTATTGGTTCTTATAACGATAGAGAGAGTGGTATGCGTTGCTATTCCACACAAAGTTTCTAGGTTACTAACTGTTCGTGTTGTGACTGCTTCAGTTGTGGTAATCTACTTGTTCTTTCCTCTGTATAACGGCTTTTTCATTTTCTCTCAAACTGTAAAGAAAGGTCTTAAGGAGCGTGGAGTGAAAAATGTTAATCAACCCGATGAACTTTATTCTGCTTCATTCAGATGGTCTGAGTTTCTTTTCAAATTTTGTATTCCGATCGCTATTATTTTGCCTTCGAATGTATACATTATATACAAAGTTATTCTCAGTGAAGCTGTCTCAACAAATGGATTAAGCCGAAGAACGCGGACCGTAACTAAAAACGTCGTAATTGTTTGTGTCGTTTTTATCGTAGCTCTATCCCCCCGCCAGGTATACAATTGTCTTCGTCTCCTCAAAATCTCAGAAAAGACAGACGACACGCTTACTTATTTCATGTTATCCACGATAATTCAATATTTAGAGAACTGCAACGCGGCTATTAACTTCTACATATACATTCTTTCCGGAATGAAATTTAGAAAGGACTTCTTGGAACTCATGTCATGTCTTTTGCCACATTGTTTTCGAAGAAACATAATTGGGAATGGCTCTTGAACACAATCAAAAAGTTTTAATCTGACATTGAGATCATATTGACAAGCTTTAAGAATGCCACAATAGTATAATATCCTACAATTGTATGTTAATACAGCATATGCGAGGCATTAAACTTATTTTGATAAAAAAAATAAAAAAATGTGCAATGCGGGTTTCACATATCAAAAATGTTCAAAAATAATGTTGATTTTTTAACTTCTTTAATCATTTATTGAAGAGGTTGTTAACTTTGGGATAAACAATTGTTTTTGTCCGTCTGGTGCATGTAGGAATTTTGATTGACAACCCGCCAAATGATTTTGAACTTAGAAAACGATTACATTTGCGTAAATAAATCACTAATGATTTTGATTAAGTAAAGAAACAACAGCTACATTATCCATTACATTTTCACGAAACGTTAAAAATGTGTTACTACCTATAAGTTAGAAGTTGTTCATACACAGGAAATAATGCAAGTCTAATTAATGTTTAAATAAAACGTATCTTCTATCGTTAAAATGAAAGTTATAAATACATATGTTTTTCAATCTTTGACATCATCTGTTGTTTAATTGATAACTTACATTTTGACAAAATGGCGTTCTTATCAGATTGTCCGAAACATAGTTTCATTGAACAAGCCTAATCAGCAACAATAACATTTTTTTTAAATCAGACAATAGCATAGGTACCATATATTTGAAGATACAATCAAACAACATTTCAAAGACAATCCATTACAATGGTGGTACTATTCAGTAAAATTGTTAATTGTACGAATGAAGTGACAGGTGTTAAAGTGAATGTGTTCGTCTATGAATAGTATACGGTGTACATGTATTACATTGCTGTTATATTTTTATGTTGTCATGTTGATTATTAACCATTACGTATATTTTGATATTAAGTAGTTTTAATATGTGAAGTTAATTTGATTTTTTATCAGTTGTAATATATATATATGACATTAAAATGTTCGTGAGACCGTATTCAGTCATCCCAACTTTGTTAACGGATTTGAGTGTTCATATGTTTCAGACTATATGAAGATAAAGGCTATTCTTCTATGAAATTGTTTTGATTGTTTGGCCAAATGTAAATCTTCAGTTTGAAGATTTTGTTTGCATTGCAGAGCATTGTTCATTGATATTTTGAATAGTTGTTATATATATGATTATATTTTATAAAGAAGACATGTGTGAGCAAGAGTTTGAAAATGTGTTCCACTTGATAATTTATTGTAAATCTTTAAAAAATTGTCAACAATAATGTGAAAAATATCGTAATGTTATAAAGTAAATTTGTTTGGTCTTTCGAGTATAAGCTGTATTGATTGTGAAAAATAGTCTGTACGCCATGAGTTTGGGGAACGAATATCAGTGTATAAACAGTTCCAAAATGGATATGTCATTATTTCTCTTTAAAATTGTTTAAGGTAATCCAACCATCATTTATAAACATCTGCTACTCGCACAGTCCAATGATATCACAAAATGATAAGTCTGGATATCTGTACAGTTTTCATCGAGAGCTTTCTTATACTGAAATCATTTTTTCTTAGAAACAATTATTACAATTGGTTCATAATCATAGTAAAAATTGTTTTAAAATATCATAATTATCATGATAATATCGTCATAATGGTGTTATTCAAAGATGTTAGCCATGCAGAAATGACATAATGGTAAATCAATTTAAATTGAACAAAGAAATAATATCGGACTCCACACACTTTGACCAGCCCAATAGCGTTCATACCCCGATAATGACATTCATTCATTCAATCATTCGCCCGTTCGTTCGTTCGTTCGGTCGGTCGGTCGTTCGTTCGTTCGTTCGTTCGTTCGTTCGTTCGTTCGTTCGTTCGTTCGTTCGTTCGTTCGTTCGTTCGTTCGTTCGTTCGTTCGTTCATTCATTCATTCATTCACATTTATTCATTCAATCATTCATTCATTCATTCAATCATTCATTCATTCATTCGCATTCATTCATTCATTCGCATTCATTCATTCATTCGCATTCATCCATTCATTCATTCATTCGTTCGTTCGTTCGTTCGTTCGTTCGTTCGTTCGTTCGTTCGTTCGTTCGTTCGTTCGTTCGTTCGTTCGTTCGTTCGTTCATTCATTCATTCATTCTTCTATTCATTAATTTAATCATTCCTTCATTCATTCATTCGAATAGTTGTTATATATATGATTATATTTTATAAAGAAGACATGTGTGAGCAAGAGTTTGAAAATGTGTTCCACTTGATAATTTATTGTAAATCTTTAAAAAATTGTCAACAATAATGTGAAAAATATCGTAATGTTATAAAGTAAATTTGTTTGGTCTTTCGAGTATAAGCTGTATTGATTGTGAAAAATAGTCTGTACGCCATGAGTTTGGGGAACGAATATCAGTGTATAAACAGTTCCAAAATGGATATGTCATTATTTCTCTTTAAAATTGTTTAAGGTAATCCAACCATCATTTATAAACATCTGCTACTCGCACAGTCCAATGATATCACAAAATGATAAGTCTGGATATCTGTACAGTTTTCATCGAGAGCTTTCTTATACTGAAATCATTTTTTCTTAGAAACAATTATTACAATTGGTTCATAATCATAGTAAAAATTGTTTTAAAATATCATAATTATCATGATAATATCGTCATAATGGTGTTATTCAAAGATGTTAGCCATGCAGAAATGACATAATGGTAAATCAATTTAAATTGAACAAAGAAATAATATCGGACTCCACACACTTTGACCAGCCCAATAGCGTTCATACCCCGATAATGACATTCATTCATTCAATCATTCGCCCGTTCGTTCGTTCGTTCGGTCGGTCGTTCGTTCGTTCGTTCGTTCGTTCGTTCGTTCGTTCGTTCGTTCGTTCGTTCGTTCGTTCGTTCATTCATTCATTCATTCACATTTATTCATTCAATCATTCATTCATTCATTCAATCATTCATTCATTCATTCGCATTCATTCATTCATTCGCATTCATTCATTCATTCGCATTCATCCATTCATTCATTCATTCGTTCGTTCGTTCGTTCGTTCGTTCGTTCGTTCGTTCGTTCGTTCGTTCGTTCGTTCGTTCGTTCGTTCGTTCATTCATTCATTCATTCTTCTATTCATTAATTTAATCATTCCTTCATTCATTCATTCGTTCGTTCGTTCGTTCGTTCGTTCGTTCGTTCGTTCGTCCGTCCGTCCGTCCGTCCGTTCGTTCGTTCGTTCGTTCGTTCGTTCGTTCGTTCGGTCGGTCGGTCGGTCGTTCGTTCGTTCATTCATTCATTCATTCATTCACATTCATTCATTCAATCATTCATTCACATTCATTCATTCATTCATTCATTCATTCATTCATTCATTCATTCATTCATTCATTCATTCATTCATTCATTCATTCATTCATTCATTCATTCATTCATTCATTCATTCATTCATTCATTCATTCATTCATGCATGCATGCATGCATTAATTCATTCATTCATTCATTCATTCATTCATTCATTCATTCATTCATTCATTCATTCATTCATTCATTCATTCATTCATTCATTCATTCATTCATTCATTCATTCATTCATTCATTCATTCATTCATTCATTTATTCATTCATTCATTCATTCATTCATTCATTCATTCATTCATTCACCCTTTTATTCATTCATTTAATTATCCATTTGTTTTGTCAAATCTGTTTTTAAGGCTTACTTACTTCGAACGATATTCAACTACACATATATTTAGAGAAAATAAGAAGCTATTATTTAAAGTATTCAATTAAAAACAAACGCAAAATAAATGGGTATAATAGTAACAAGACTTTTTAATATATTTATTACACAATGTTCACAAATACATGTACGTAACAACACGATCATCTCTCAAAATACGATTTGATATTATTGTGCAATACAATGCAATGTTTACCTCAAAAGTTTATGAATACAAACAAATAATAATATATGACATTACAATACCAAATTATATTTGACACATAATCTTGAACTGTTAAAATATAAAGCGAACAATATCATTTTCCTCAATACCATGTAAGCCATCCGTCTTGATGATGCAGTCATCTTATAAACAAAACCTCTTTGCTCAATGAATGTTTGAATACAAAATAAATCAAATGATGACATCAAAATACCAAATTAGAATTTATACATAAAATATTTTCGTTTAAATGTATTTTTTCCGTACCACGATTTAAACTTTTTTCAAGAGAAACAGTCAAAATTATTCATTTCGGAACATCCTATACAACATAATTAAATATGTTCTCATATATAGCGTACAAAGCATTATTACATTCACTTCAAGTTGAACTAAAAAGCACCAACCAAATTGACTATCTATTAGTACTACGTATAAAATACTATTGTTGACGCTTAATTTCCCAAATAGAGTGTCTTTACAAATAGTTTTGGGTACGTAAATAAAAGATTCACAACACATTATCAACACATTTTTAAACTCCTGCTTACACATATCTTCATTACAACAACTAATATTGAATAAAAACTGCTATTCCAAATATCAATGTACAATTACGTGGATAACAAGAGAACATTTTCAAATAATTAAACTGACGATATCCTTATGGCCAAAAGAGCAACAATTTCATAGTATAAAGTCAAGTGTGTTCATTAACAGAACCGAACAGAAAATAAATATTAACAATTTGGACTTAAACAAACCTGTCTCAGCCATATAAATAATTTCAACGCAGAGTATAGGTAGAATACATATAATACAAATAAAATCAAAGAAATATCAAAACATGCAAATAAAATCAACAAGTAGCATATTCGATCGAATTTCGAATTTCAGTAGCTAAATAGTAAATGTATTTTTTTTAACACCGATATATTCTTCGAGGATAACAGCTTATACTTATAATATAACATAACGACTAATGCAAAGTGTTCATATACCTGCATGGATTTATAGAATACGGACTCACGAACGTTTGAGGCCAAAATATATTATTTACAATTGACAAAAAGGTCCATGAAATTTACTTCACATATTACATACGAATATACTGGTAATGATATATCACGACAAACAAGTTTACAATATACATAATGAACAATAAACAGAAAGAAAAAAACAACATATAAGATCAAAATACAGCTGAACCTCGTTGGCTCGAACTCCCAGGGACCGGCGAAAAAACGTCGAGCCTCGAAAATTTCGAGCCAATCGTGAATGCTTACCATCAGTATATAGAAATCGGTCCTTTACATCCACTTCGAGCCAAAACGAAATTCGAGCCAAGCGAGTTCGAGACAACGGGGTTCCACTGTAAAACATATTTACATTAAATCTATTAATTCATTCGTATTAATTCTCATTGTACTGAATATGGTTTTGTTAAAAAATATTTTGATTGTACCTTCAAACAGATTACACTGACAGTACGTTAATTTTATTCTCATTGTCAATACGTGTGCAATAGTGAATCATATTCTGGTTAATATTATAAAAACCTTCATTGTTTTCTTTTCATTCGTTCAAGACACGATTTATTTGAAAACTGATAAGACATAAATTAATTATCTTGCAACACAGCTTTTAACCTATAGGTAGATACATAATTGCAGCGTGTTATAGCATGTAATGGACTATGTAGATTATGCTGCTTTCTATTTAGCCAAACACTCAGCGATTAGCATACAAAGGTGAAGTCGTTATAAGGAATTTAAAAAAATCAATCATTTTTCCTGCATGCACCCGATGGACAAACAAACCAATATATACTGGCAGTTTATTGATATTTCTATTCAAACAAGTTTTCATGCTGATATAGAAAGCAATATCATAAACCGGTCCTTGTTTTTCTTACTTACCATGATAAAGTAAATTGGTATAACTGCGCATGCGCATTCAGCCACGCTTACTGTGTGCATATGCTTTTGCGCAATTTCGGTGCCAACGCTGGTTTAAATTACGTTACAATATATTGTAGTGATTGACAGGTATATTTCACAGGCGCGAGGCTTAACTTGAAAGCTGATGTAATTTAGGAGGTTGAGTCGCTTCGCTCCGCTTCGCTCCGCTTCTTAAGGTTATTTATTCTCGAAGAAACTCTATCGTTTACGTAACAATACTCGGAAACGCGTCAACGTTTTATCAAAATTAATTGACTGTTTCAAAAAACGATGGTTACCAGACAATAAATGGACATAACTCAATTGTCGCCTACTTAAGGTATGTCGTTACGGTCTACATGTCAGTTTATCTTTTATTCCGTGGCATAGACAAGTAATGAATTCCAAGAAGTCCTTCCTAAACTTCATTCCGGCAAGGACGTATACGTAAAAATTAATAGCCGCGTTGCAATTCTGGATGAATTCAAATACCGTGAATATTATATAGTAGGTAAGCATGTTATTCTCAGTCTCTACTAAAATTTTGTCGGGGGGAAAGTGCTACGATAAAAACGACATTATATAAATATTGCATGGCTTCCAGTGTGACAGTACATATTGTCAACATGAGGGAAATACTGTTACCCGAGGCGAAGCATTATATTATATAAATATTGCATGGCTTCCAGTGTGACAGTACATATTGTCAACATGAGGGAAATACTGTTACCCGAGGCTTCACACTGGAAGCCATGCAATATTTATTTTATTATACCGAACACAGTTACATTTATATACATAATTATATAAGATTTTTACCATTACACAATGTTCAAGGTTAATCAATTTATTCTGTAATTATTGTTTGTTCACACTAGCTGACATTATTCTGCAAATGTCGTTTGGAAATATTGCAAACACTGGAAGGTACCAGATTTACAACACATTTTAATAAGCGCTTACCACCTCAGACTTGGGAAATCCCACATGCCTATTTTTAGACGCGCGTGCTATGTGACAGTAATAATGTCAACCGGTCAAAAGGTACTGTCAGTGTGACAGTAAGAAATTGCCCATGATGGGTATATGAGAAATTAACATGGGCAGGTCACGTGAGGTATAATAAAAACAATTACAACATTTTTAGTAACGGTCCGGGTTCTTTGACTATGGTAGTTGAAACAGCTTTGCTTAGAACAAATTTGTATATAATGTATGCATTTGAAGGTAATATAATAGCGATCGGAATCAAAAATTTGAAAAGCATCTCAGACCATTTGATTATGTCAGAATATATCTTATCCAGAGTTCGAACAACCGTCATTCCACGTACCTTACCCTCCTTATTTGCAGACGTAGAGAAAATGAAAACCCCGTTAAACAGAGGAAAGAAAAAATAGATTACCACAACGGCAGCAGTAACAACACGGACAGTTAGTGGAATAGCAACACATACCACTCTTTCAATCGTTATCAGAACCAATAACCAAGATGAAATTTGAACGACAGATGTAGTCATAACATTAATTAATATTTTATCAAACATGGTCCAGGAGAAGTAAACGACACCATAACCGGCGTTCAGCAATTCACGCAGCGGTCCAAATATTGTCACCAACGTGTCTGAAACGGCAAGAGCTGTGAACATAATTGACGTTTGTTGTCCTCGGTTCTTCTTTCTGGACATAATGGCGACGATCATCGCGTTTCCGAGAAAAGACGTGATACAAAGAGCTATTCGTAGAACATTCATGGTGTATTCGAATCCTTTTAAATCAGGAGTGTTAAGTAATGGCACATCTGTACGGGTGGCATTATAAGGCGTTTTTGACATGACTGAGATGGAACTTCAATGTGTCCAGCTAGTTTCGTAAATGGGGCAGTTGTCCTGAAATGAAGATAAAAAATTATTGCATAATTGTATAGGATATCTCACAAATTGTCATATAATAGACAAGTTCACAAGTTCAGGAAAAGTGTTAGTAAGCGAATCTTTTGCGAACTTGCTTACACATTTCCTTCACGAATTGAGTAAATCTGTGTTTTATATGATAGTCCATGAGAAGTGTCATATTGTTTTATCACATGCATCTGTCTGATAAGAAATAAATAACACCTATTTTACCTTCCCTGATGATTAGCCGAATAGCAACCAAGCAATGTCATATCCCGATCTACATGGATTGCAGAAAAGTAGTACGCGGAAGAATTGAAAACAAAATAGATATCCGATCTTTTTAATTCCGCTTATAATGAACAATGATGATACTAGTAAGGATCAAAACAGACACATAACACTTGCAAGGAAAGGAGCGTACTTTTCCTCACAAACGAGTATTTACTATATGTTTATGGCTTTATGTTCAGTTTAAATTCAGAAAGGGACGCAGATTGAAAGAATATGGTTTCATGAGATAAAGTGTAAATTTCACGTTTATATATAATGATTGACATTCACAAAGAACTTCTTTCTTCAGAGAAATCTTTATCATCTTAACCAAATAAGAAATAAACGTATGAATTTTTGGAATATTAAACATGAAGCAGGTATTTGTCGTTTAAAATTGTTAACAAATATGCGGTGTAATATATATTCTGAACATTAGAAATTGACCAATGCTGTTTTGAATTATCGATATCCAGAAAAATGCTTACTAAAGGGACAAGACACCAGATGAAACCATGGCAAAAAAAGATAAAAATTACAAATATTTCGATAAAATCGGTTTAAACATATTTTATTGAGCAAAATTTATCAACATTTCAATACAAATATATAATCAAATAAAATTGATAACGTTGTGTACAACGCAAATTTACTTACTGATTTATCGCATTGCGTATAACACATGTAAAATTTGCAGTTTTTTGAGTATTTTTTCAATGCGAATACTGGGTTTGTCCTCACATTAAATCCCAGTTGATTAAAAGATAGCTTCCGTATATGTATCTGTACTAATCACGTGACTTTTACAGGCTTAATTTACACACTTTAAACTGCGAAAACATTATGTGTTGTTTCTAACGGGTAAACACAGCATAGAAAGTGAACAAATATTCCTTTAATCATGTCAATAATTTATAATCGGCCTCATAGCAGTTCGTATTGATAATTCTAGGATTGTTTTGAGGAATTACTGTATTTGCCGAATTTGGGACCATCTGGTAACAAGTGCCTCAAAGTCTGAATAAAACTTTTAAATGGAATGCATGAAAAATAAAAAGACAAAGTTAACTTGAATAGCAGTTAAACCCCGCCAACCTGATTTATGTGAAGCGCCAGACACCGATTATACAACTATTTCTAATAGACAGGAAATTGCGTTTAAACAAGCAATTCCAAAGAGGATATAGTCAAAATTAGAGTATACCAGCTATGTTAGTAAACTGGCACTAATTTGGATAACGAATCGTTTGTGTTGTTTTTTTTTGTTTTCATTCCGAATGGACATGCTTATATACTCCTACGCACAGGACACAGACGGCAGAAAAGTCAGCGCGCTATGTGCTTATCGAATATTGCTCTCCCTCCGCCAATTTGTGATCACTGTGCGCAAAAGTAAATTAGCATGAATGAAGAATTGCTACAAACCAAAGGTGATCGTCACATAGCTTGGACACTGAAATATGGCCCGGCTCTTCAGTTCTTTGATTTTGTTTAAAAACTAATAATGACTTGTAACATTTCAATCCAATTTTAAGATTTTTACTTGTGTTTTTTATACAAGTATAAAATACGAGGTAAACATGTATAAGGTATACATGTCCAGAGTACTCTGAATCATATTGCCGTAAACATCGTCAAATATTTCATAAAGCAATTTACCAAATCTTATACAACTTACTCTGTCAGAAAGATGAAAGACAAGACAAAATCAACTTCTAAGAATCCCGGTACAATTCTAACTTAATCAGACGATATTCGCAGACTCAACACTGAAAATGCAAATTAAGAAACAAAGTAGAGGTTCGAAAACTACGAAAGAATCCCACTCAAACACGTTAAATATTGACTAACATGCAACCTTTTCGCTTGCATTACAAAAAGAAGAAACTTGAAACATCATCCTTACCATTGTGCATTCGATGAATAAGACGCGTATATTATTAGTTTTTAAACAATACCATAGGACTGAAGGGCCAAGCTATTTTACGTCCAGCTTTGCTACAAACTATTAATGTGATTTGTGCTATTGAGTATGATTACAACCGTAGGTTTTTACAGTACGTATGTGTTTCCTAGTCAGGCCATTCCAAATCGGATAGGTTTTGGACTTCCCGATAGAAAACAAACAACACATTTGATCTGATCAATGATCTTGCAAAATATTTTTAATTTCCTTTTCTATAATTGCGACAACAGAACAGTTGTACTAGTATTCTTCGCATTTGGTATTATACAATGAGTCATTCTAGGTGATTCCCATGATCAATACAAGAAGAAAAATATTTAATATACGAACTCTTATTGCCTTGGAAATCTCTTTAACAATAGAGAATGGTCCAGAATCGACTAAGGAGGCTGTGGTGTCTTTATTCTAATGAGAATGTCACTCATTTAGTATTCGTTGTTTTTCTTCAGGGGGTTCGTTTTCTTACAGGATAGCTAGATAGGTTTCCAAACTAAGGGCTGACTCTAAACATAAAAAAAACACTTTGGTATGGCCTTAGCTTCGAAAGCATATCCAGAGATAAATGCGAAAATGTAAGATAAACAAATATACTTTGCAACATGAGTTGCTCTGTTAAGGAGATTAGCAGATTTTACGAAGGAATATCATATTAAAGAATTTCTTTAAACACAGTTTGCATTTAAATAAGAATAGTACATTACATGTTTTTGAGACAAATTTGTCTATTATGTTTACATTTGACATTATATATGTAAAAAAGATTGACAATGCCTTTTAGCTTTATTGTGTAATATTTTGTGATGATATTAACAGACGTAAACTTATATATTGATATTGATATAAAATTGCACATACTGGTCATGAAAATGAAAATATGTTTCGAAAATGAAATGATTCACTACTGAATGAAATCTATACATGTGGTTTATTCAAACGCTCGTCGTCCGTTATTGTTCTAAAAACTGACTAGGCTTAATATGCTGAGAGAAAACATCATTTGGGAGTAAGAGTGTGTCTTTATTGGTGTTTCTGAGCAATATCTTCAATGGTTCCCCAAGACTGAAAAGGGACTTCCCTTTGACTGGTAAAAAGGCCCTGACGGTGTTGGATAGCAAATTATTGTTTTTACATGCACTTCATATACGATAAAAAACGTTTTTACTTAAACACTGCGATTCCTTCCCCTTCTCAAAGGCCACATACCCCTTCCCCATTCTTAGAAAGATATCGGTATTAATATACCTGTATATCAACATTGTACCTGATATTACATTGACCTCAGATTCATGCATTCAAGAAATAAAAAAACCCTTAGCTTAGCATGTTTAATTGTATTTACTTAAATGTAGATATTTACATTCGCGTATTCTTTCGTACCCTAATATCCCATAAATAATCAAGTCTAGTCTCAATCGCAATTGAGAATATGATGAAAAATATGATTTTTCCTGTTTGACCAAATGTTCCAGGCAAATGAACAACATCATCATTATAACTAAAATACGAACATAAAATTGAATGTTTTCATTTTAAATCCCATTTGCAAATTTGTAACTAAAGATCCTCTATCAAATATTCATCAGAAAGCTTTGATTTGAATATGCCACATGCATAAGCGTGGTGTATGATCTATTATTGGCAAAAACAGTGTGTGTGTACAACGTAATTAATTGCGTCATAAATGCTACGTCGGAAGGCAACATTCTGCTTCGAATAATATTTTAAACAAGGATAACTTCACTACTTTTTCACAATTTTAAATGAAACATAGCACAGTCTACGACGCTAACGGAGCCCCGCCTTCAATAATTTATTAAAATATTTCGACAAACCTTTTCACAAAACGGCCGTCTGATGGAGCACTGTCAAAATATTTTTTTGAAAACAGGTTTGTTTAAGTGTTTAATGAAACTAATCACATTATCAAACCCGGTAATAAAACGAAGGTTATACTCTTTAAGCGGGAAAGACTGCTGCTTGTTTCATTCAAGATGATGCAGTAAACGAAAAGTTTTCTTTGTTCTAAGTCTTCATTTTAAGACAAATATTATGTGGTATACACAGTGAAAAGGATGAGCAAACTACATACTTTCGAACTCGCCGCAATATGGTAGAATATCAAACATACCAAGTAAAATGAACGGTTAATATTAAAGTAACCCGCTCATTGTTTGTAAAATGCAATTTGTATTACGAGATAAACTGTAGCAAATCTTAAACAACAAACCAAAAGCCGGAACCCTTCAATATTTACTCATATATAAGACCACAATTTTCATTAGCGTTAATAACGCGGTTGAAAATTGATTACGGCTGTGGTATTATGTGATTGGTTGATTAACATATTATCACGTTATTTTATCAATGTATCCTTAACAGGTCCACCACTTTTTTTTGTTAAAGTCGCGGTTGCCGTGAGGACAAGCCGGTGGTTTTCTATTGTTTTCTTGACTTTACCGGTGTTGGTTCGAACTACACTTAAACTGAAATACTTGTTAATGCTATAAATGTATTTTTCTGCAATTTCTACATCATAGAGTAAAATAATTATAACATAAGTATTTTCAGATGCATTACCGGGAAAACTAACTTTTGGTCCAAAAACAGGAGCGACTCACTTACAATGAAACATTGTTGTTTCAATATGAAAATACAAGTTATTGATACTAATAATTAATTATGCACACTTACTCCCAAATGAGATTCACCACAATTAAATACAATTGATTTGATATACCACTAAGAATAAATACATGTCGAAAACAATGGTGCCGAGTAGAATTTGAAAGAAAGGAGCAGAAAACACGGTTTTTCTACCTTATGAGGCGAGAGTAGATCGCACAAAATTTAGCACTCACCCATCATTTAATATGTTTGCGACTTCGGCTAATAAGTACACGGTTACAATTTTGTTAGCAGTAATTAACATTAATAGATTAAGTAATACTTAGGTACAGGTTCAACAATCAAAAGATATGTTTGATATACATGTGTATTTATTAATTTTGAATAAGAGTGTAACATTAACAGTAACGATAACATTTTCTTAAGTTTAGATACTGAAAGAATGTAAAACGATATTTATTATTTCGAAAAATAAATCTACCTGACTATCTCTCTGATGTCCCTGTTTTTGCTTTAAAAGGAGTGCTATATCTCGGCAAAATCCTCTCAACTTCAGAGTAAGAAAAGTATTTATACCAATGGAATGATACTTTTGTGACGAATGTTTGTTTAGTTTTTAGCTCACCTGAGCACCAAGACGTTAAGTCAATCAACGCCTAATTTCTTATCTATTTGGACAAAGTATGTCATCAACCATTTCATCACATAATCAGTTCAAAACAGTCCGGTTAGCGCAGTGGTTAGCACCCTCGCTTCTCACCTAGGCGACCAGGGTTCGATTCCCGGCTTGGGCGCATGTAAGTTTGGTATGTTGTCACCAAACCGGACAAGTGGGTTTTCTCCGGGTTCTCCGGTTTCCCCCACAACACAAGATCACACTCTCGCGTAAAATCGTGCCAACGAGAGTGATTAAATAATGTTGTAATAACTTGTTTCACAATCGTTGTAAAATAAATATGTTTAAACTAAGTTACAAATGAAAAATAATTATAAAAGAAATAATGTGGTGGTTCATGTCATAACATACGGCTAAAAAGTGTGTATAGTTCTATGATTGCTCTTCGTATAATGTTTATTGTTTGGGAGCAAACCTTTTTGTGAAAATCTCTCGGATTCAAGTTGATCTCGCACCTATATTGACCTATACCGGCCGCTACTTACCTTCATGTAAAACCTTTCCTGTTCATGTCTTATTTTCCAGGTGAGCGAGTACATTCATCGGAAATAGCGATGCTCATAGTTTCCTTGAACTCAATTTGACCTCCAACAAACAAAAACAATATGAAAGGAAATAAGCATTTCCATAAACGAAAAAGAGCCTAATGAAAGGGTGAAAAGAAAACTACATGAGGAAATTGGTAGAAAACAATACAAAAGACTGATAATTACAATTATAATATTTTTCTGATTTTTTTGTCATTATTCCATGTTGAGAAGAACACAAACACCGCTGGGAGGGATCGTATTTTACATCAATACGAGTATCAAAAGTGTAAAACTTCTTATAAAGTTTTTTTTTGCCCTTGCCTGACGTTGTGTTTTTTTAAGTTGATAACCAACTGACGTCTTGTAATGCTGGTTTATAAATTATCACCTTGTACCTTTGTACAATGATGCATTCACTTTAAATATTTATATGAAAAATACAGAAACCAGCCAAGTAGCCAAAAGTTTAAACATTGACCTCGTTTAATAGCATAGTGTAAACGCCAAAGACGTAGAACACGAAAACAAACAAAACTCACAAACAAGAGACATGGAACAACAGCACAAAACTACACAAACAACACAGTGCATGTATACTTTATAAAAAAACTAGATGTGTTTATCAATGACAGTACAGACTTGGAACGGTCAAAAAATTAAAATTTACTGGGTGTTTAAACCAGTTTAAAGACATTTTTTTAAACTATGCATTTGCAAAGACGAGATTTGTCAGATGCCTGTCTTTGATGACTGCATCGAAGTTTTAAAGAGTTGGCACTCATGGGCCGGCTCGATTCACTTGTATAAAATGTCGTAATGAACGTATCGTTGTAGGTGTTGAATACTCTTTAGTTAGCAAGTTAGTTTTATTATTCTGCATTGCTTTCAATATTTATGCGAAAAACTACAGAAACAAGCTCATTAGCAAAATTTTTAAACATATGTAAACTAAAGACTACCGTTCTCAGTCTCTGTAAAACTGGAAATTATGACAACATTAAATGTAAGTGCTGGGCGACTTTTTACAGCTTCCACATGGCACTCACAAAACTGCTGTTAATATCAATATTTATGCAAAAAGACTACAGAAACAAGCTCAGTGGCAAAAGGTTTAAACATATGTAAACTAAAGACTACCCTTCTCAATCTCTGTAAAACTGTTGTCAAAGATGAGGTTAACATTTTTAATTTGGTGATAATGTATACATGCTGGGAACAGTGTGAGTCTATTGCTACAGTTAAAATCTCCGGTAGACTCGTGACTCAGTGACCGTTCGAAATCAATAATCCCATTTTGTGTTGATAAAGCTTTTTTGATGCGTCCGGGTCCGTTTGTGGTGTTGTACGGTTGTGTCTCTTAGATTTTAAAATGTACCCCTATGTAGGTTTATTTTCTAATATTTGCATTCGCCAAGTCGTTTGTATAGATAATGCTTCATATTGTATAACATGCTTTTATAAGCGTCTATGTCTTTAGCGTTTAACCAGGTTTATGTTTAAACTTTTTGCTGCTGTGCTTGTTTCTTTAGTTTTTTGCATAAATATTATTTTTTTTTTTTTGTTAAAGACTAAACCAAACCTTTTCTAAAATAACCATAGAATTTAACCAGCGCTTTGGCAACCTATACAAACGTAAAATTCAAATATGATATATAAGTAATTTAATGAGTTCTCTTTCTATGAATACACCTTTATACAAATTTCCTTTTGAACAAAAGGTATAACAAACAGAATGCTTTATTTACACTTGCATGTCTATATCATATCTCATTTGGTTTATCGTTTTGCCGGAAGTGAGCCTCCTTTTACCCGCGGCGTCGTCTGCTTTGACCCGCCTTTTGAACCAGGAAGCGAAGTTGTTGGTTTGGTTGAAACGACGGTTTTTCCAAGATAGCCTGCAGTAGATGCAATAAACAATTATAATGGTATTGAACAATCTATCTATATATATATATGTATGTATCATCTGTTACATAAGAATAAATGTACCTACCTGTTACAAATTAGTAAATAACGTTTCGAGTTTATGTCATGCATTACAACATAAGTTATCATGACGTTTGTAGATATTGTGTATGTGTGGCCGATGACCTTTTATACAATAAGTTGCAATAATTAATCGTAGAAAAATGTTGGTAGTCAGGTTTGGCAGTTATGAATGCTTATTTCAGTGCAGAAATAAGCATTTAAGTAAGAGAGGAAATTATAACAGTTACAATTGTAAGTACTGTAGTTACATAAACAAGAATGACAACAACATAAGTGAATACTTGAGTGACAGATGCATGAAATATTGTAACAGAAGCAAGTTTACAGCAACAAACAGAAGCGAATATTACAATAACAGAAGCAAGACTTGTTGTAATTGAGGCGAGTATTGCAGTAACAGAATTAAATATTGCATTAAAAGAAGTCCTATTCCAGCTAGTAGCAAGTAGTTGCAGTGACAATCGGTAACTGGACAGTGTGTAATGTGTATTGTGACGAAGGCAAGACAAATTACAATAAAAACATGTAAACCAAATGATATTCCTACCGGAAGCAGCAACACTGCTGTTTGGATTTGTAACAACGGCTACATGGGGCGATGTCTCAGACACAAGAACCGATCTTGACATCCTGTACTGATGAAACTTGATGGACGACGCCGTACACTTGGGCATGTTGCGGTTCTTCTGTTGCTCTATTTCCGTCAACACGTCCCGCAATTTCCGCTCTGCACTCCTCATCTGAAACAATAAAGCGTTCAAGTTTTAAATTTGTGCAACCAAAAAATATTAGAAAATAAATAACAGAACAATTGCTCCATTGTGTTGAAAGGTATTTTCTTGAGGTAAGCCGTCGATAATTTATACAAAAATTGCTACTGGTCATGGCTTACCTTAAACAAACACATAATCCATGATTTTGCCATTACCTTGTTTTGCAGTTCATCTTCCTTTTCGCGGTAGATCTCGTACTGCTGGTGAACCCCAGACGTTCCCATCGCTGCCGCCTCCAGCTGGCTCTGAATGGCAGTCATCTTCTCGTCAAATATCGTCTTTTCTATTGCAATTCAAATATATATGTTGTGTTATTTTTTTAACCCTTAGTGGTTATCAATACGCATTCATTTTTTCTCACTTGAAAATAAACTATAACATACATTTTCTCTCCCAATTCAACGCTTATCCTCGCCGTCTCCAGTTTGAGACAAATCATATTTCAAATGTTAGAAAAAGTGGAGAGAAGCTATTTATCATTGAGCTGCTCGTTTTTTATGCTCCGGCCTCCTGTTTCTTTTTCTCACTTCCTTCTTTGCATATCCTCGCCGCCGCCGATGTCGAAACAATTTATATGATAAAAGTTTAGAAAAGGCACGGGAGAATTATGCATTCATAAGATTAATGTTTCTGCGTTGACCTCCTGCCCATTTTCTCTCTCCCTTACAAAATTTAACGTATTCAATGAATTTAGTAAATGCAAAGGCAATGTGCATGCGTTGTCCTCCTGTTTTTTCTCCTTCTCTCTCTCTCTCTCGCCTACAACACTAATGCTCGCGTTCAGAAACAATATGTATTTGAAAAGTTGACAAACGATGAAGGAAAGGGAATTTACCCTTACCTTTGAGCAGTTCGCTGTACTCTTCTACCTCATGTTTTTTTCCTCTTGCAACGCTTAATATCGCCCTCGCCTGTTCGGAGACAATGCGTATTTAAAAGGTTTCAAAACAAGAAGGTGATTACCTTTGAGCAGCTCGTTGTACTTTTCTTCCACCTCCTGTCTCTTTTTTCTCTCCCCTACCACGCTTATCCCAGCTGTCTCCGACTCTGTATGTACTTCAGACAGCTGATCCTTGACTGAATCAATCAAATATTTTAAATGAAAGAAACAAGAACAACAGCGCAAATATTAAGCAATTAAATAAGGCAATTTTAAAAATAAATGCAGGTATATGAATTTTGTTATGTAATATCTTGGTCTGGATATTTCTAGTTAATGCAATTCATAAGATGTTAATTTGTAGCAAAACAATACATGTAATATATTTTTGGAACATTTTTATATGAATGTATTTTTTACCAAAGTTTCATTGATCTCACCTTCTCCAATGTAGATTTTCAGCATGTTTATCTTTTCATCCCGGTCCTGTATAAGTTTCTGGACCTCTGACCTCTCTGACCTTACACCCTCTAGGTCAGTGCGCAAGCGTCGAATCTCCTTCCTGTCACGTGGCATAGAGAAATACAAAGATGCTATATTGTACATTTAAGTCATGGAATGTGTCAAAGAAATTAAAGTACTTGTTAAAGCTACTTTTGTGTCATTTATATTAAGCAAGGAACTTGGAAGTTAGACTTCTGAAAAACATTTTGGATAATTAGTTTAAATACCCATGACAAAAATGAACAATTACCGATCTTTTACAAAGTTTACAAACAGTTGAAATATGCTATATATCCAATTTCATATTCTTCATCAAAGTACCAAGTTACTTCTTTTCAAGCGCCTTTGAAAATTTATATTATTCATGTAATAAGTGAATAAAACATTGATTGATACTCCAAAATAATTAAATACGTATAACTTAAAAAGACAAGCTTTATACTTCCCAAGAAAAAAAATAAGAATAACCTATTATTATTAAATTGTGATTTTATCACATTTAAATTTTAACACCATGACCTTTAGTTACCTGTCATTTACGACAATTTTCTTCAGATTGACGTTGCTCTCAGGATTATTCGGATCTTTCATTTTCTCGAGCTCTTTGGTACACGTCTTAATTCGCTCTTCTAGCCTCGCCTGGGAAAATAGTAATAGGCAAACATGGCAAAGTTTCGAAAAGAAATTAAAGTCGATTTACTAACTAAGCAATAGCTTATCAAATATCTAATTTGATTGTTATTATTACTACTCTCTAATAAGATTATATGAAATCAAGAGGGAATAATTTTGTTTGAAACCGGTCCCTGATATTTAAAATGAGTTCAAGTAACTCCACTTACCTTTAAACTCATTTTACCCACAAATATGTTAATATTTGATGCCTAGTGACCCAATAACATTGTGTGCCATTTCTAACGGTTTGCAAATCATTCACTTCAAATATTTTCTTTGCAAATAATTTTAAAAGGGTTTCCAGCATGCCCATATATTTTGATCTTTTTCTATGGAGTGGAAGAAAACATTTGCTTTCGATTTCACTGCCAAACGTTATAGGTTAGGAAGGGTACCCTTATAATTTTAGCAAAGTAGGTTTTTTATTTTTCGAAATGAAAGCCGTTGAAAATTCGCTGGTTAAATTAACGTGCTTTCCCGTTCAAGAATCTGCTACAAATATATACAAAGAAAAGAAAACAAATTAAAGCTTATAATTCTTACTTCGAGAGTGAGTAAAAAGAGAAGGTCGAAAAATCGGAAACAAACACTTATCTTTACGGATACCTTCTGTATTTCTGTCTCTTGATATTTCTTTCTCATCTGATCGCATTCAGTTTTGCTGACGTTGAAGTTGGAATTTGCGACACCTTGCAAAGAAACATTTATTCTAAATAATGTTTAATACACTATACATATTATAGAAACTATAATATATGCCTCTTCAAATAATGGACGTATGCCATCATCTGGAAAGAGGTAAATTTCGATGTTTTTCTTATAAATAGCATATGTCATTCCATAGTATAATGAATTATACAACTAAATCGGCGCTTGAACAACAGTTTTATTATACGAACGACGAGCAGATGCACCCGTTAATTATAAATGTAACACTTAAAAAGATGAGACATTGCATGGTTGGAGCAAAATCACCTGAAATGTATCTTTTCGCATTTAACAAATTACACTTATTGAAAAACACGCGAAATCACTCTTTTCCGAACGATCGCAAAAAGCGCTATGAATATAAAGCCAAATACCATACCTAGCTTTACTCGGAGGGTGGCAATTTTCAAATTGAGGTCTTTTCTGTCTTCCTCGATCTGCTTCAACGTATTCTCCAACAGTGTCCTGAATTTTTTATACGTTTTTAGTTTTGATTTTACAATACGTATGTTTGATACGGTCATTACGTTACTGGGCGTTACGTAGATACATTAGGGGTCAAACATTTATTGAGTATAATTAACATAACGTAACGTAATTATCGACCAAAACGATCCGTCTGGTATAAATAATTATACGATGATGACAAATATCGTTGTCATAGAAAACAGGTGAGCATTTGACAAGAGTAAGCTTTAATGATATTATCAATGGTTACTTGACATAAAGAATGCAGTATGTTATTATCACAGTATTCAATCATATATAAGCACATATACTTATGGAGTTATTCGGAGGAGGGTTCAGAATCGTGTACCCCAAAAGGTTGTAGGTTCGATCCCCACCCGGTTACTTTCTCAGGGCCTCTTAAAATTGACACCGCGATGGGTTGGCGATTGGTTCTATCTTAAAAACGGAATCGATATGATTTTATAAGCTTCCAACTTAAGACTCATTCGATCTTAAAGAAATTAATAAAAAAACGCCAAGAAAACACAAGATATATTCACAAACAAATGGCAAATGTACTACCTGTGGTCCTGTTCGTTAGAAAGATCTCTGGTAACAGTCTCGGCATCATACATAATGTCTCGTAGATTCTCGTCCACAGCCGACATCCTCATTGACATCAACTCCGCAGCTCGAAATCTGGTAGCAAGAATTTTTACGTAAATAGTTATACCAATTAGGTATTTCACAAAAAATAATTTGTTTCATCTTTTATTTGATTATGAATATGTTTTTATTGAATTATACACTTCCCATCAAGATTAACTATTGATATCGATGTTGAAAGATTTTTGTCTATGTTTTTCTCCACGACTAAACGCATGACCCTTTACAAATCTTTGATTTTGTTTTATTTTTTTTCTTATGGAAAAGACAACTAAACTGTATTTTGTATAACAATACAATACTTCTTTATACGAAAAAAATAATTTCATAATACATTTGCCTTATGCATTTATGCATTTTGTCGGAGTATACACTTTCATTTCATAAACTTCACTCATTCTATTCCTATACAATGTGTAGTGAACTCCATCGCGTAACAATTCAATATTAGCCCAAACCGTTACCCGTTAGCGCACTGTTACCCGCTTGTGCACTGCTACCCACTGACGTCATAGTACAATACGATACGAGGTTTACGTTCTACAATTTCGTCCATGCCGTTAATCCGCTTTGTTTACATTTTGGTAACAGACGTCAATTCATGACTCTGCAACGTTAGTGAAATACTAAACCCATATTTTAAGAATTAATTATAGTTAAAGGGCTTGGTCAACAGGATTTCCTCGGTTTGACAAGATGTACTAATAGGGAGGCAATAATTATACGGTATAACTTACCTGTGGACGTTTATTTTATGATGCCCGGAACTAAGTGTGTTCAACGACTTCAATGACTCTCCACCGGAAGATTGCCTTGATTTGTTGGTCGCCTCCTTCTTCCGTCGTATGAGTGACAGTTGTGGTTTCGCAGGCTGATTTACTGGCTTGATGGACGATTTTAATGACTTAGTCGATGCTTTGTCAGAGGAATTTGTTCCTTGAGCATCAGTAAACGTCGTCGCAGTGTGTGTTTTGAAAGAATCGTTGAATGTTGACCCTTGAGCATAAGCGGCCTTATTGGAAGATCGTGATTTCAGGATAACGTGACGAGCTGATAGCGTGTCGGAAAAATTGACTGGTTCGATGAATGTGGTTCTGTCGGTGAGGTCAAGCGTTGGCGTATCTTCGTCGTCACTGGAATGGGGTGGAGATACTATTCTGCCTGAAATGGTTTGATTGAAAACAAGCAAATATGTATAAGCTTTACCGAACAGTACAATTGTGTTCATTTTAGTATAATATTTATCATGACCATTTTATAACATATATTTAGGATAATTATACTATATTAGATTTCTTAATACATAGAAAACAGTATGGACAATCCCAGTAGTCGAAAACGGGGTTTGAGCGAAAATGGCATCCAACATGGTCAGGATGATTAAAAGTAAAAACTACTGGACTCAATCTCTGTAAGGCTGAGTTATCAAAACATAAAGAGTATATGAGTACGGCGCGACGTTATATGGCCTCAACGAAAATTCCTCAAAACTGTTGTGAATATCAATAATGCAATGGAAACTATGTCTTTATAAAACATTGTATACTAAAAATATGTTATAAATTACTTTTTAATTATAACTTGTAGTTTGCGATTTATTTTCTTAGTATATGAATTAATCACCGGTAACTTAAATCACAAAAATAATGACAAAACAACGTTGTAGTTGGTGTAAAAATGGACAACAACTAACCCAAATCCTCATGCGAGTATCTTGGAGTCGTTGACAAGGATCGCAGCTCGTCTTCAGATGTTGAACGCTTCGAGGTATCACCTGTTCCTTGGGTTGAATAGCTCGACTTTGACTTATGTTCCACTAAAGGTGGAAAGAATGCCTGCGGGTTTCTGGATGAGTCTGTTTCAGTCCGCCTTCGATTTGATTCCTCCTGAATGTCGTCGTCCTCGCTTAGATAAAAGATTGGAGAAGGTGAAGAGTCCTGATTGTGTGGCGTTAGAGTGTCATCTTGCATCATTATAGAACGTGAGGGTTCCTCGGCATACTTAGAAAGTAAACAAAAAATCCGTTGTTAATACACGTAAAGGTTGCATATATTTGATAATCATGGACTGATTGTGTTGGTGAAATGAACACTATCAACTTATTACTTAGAAAGTGAACGTAAATTCCACTGTTAATACAAGTAAATGTTGCGTTCATTTGGCAATCATGGACTTTGGGACGATAAACATTATTAACTTATTAGAAAAAAAGAAACATATAAGACCAGAAAAACAGAAAAAGTGAAAGATGGTAAAAAAATACAAAAATAATAAACTTACCGGAAAGAAAACCTAATACTATCCATTTCAAGCAAAATATATCATAAACTCATTTTTAAAAAGTTTGTATAAACAATCATGTAGCGAATTGTAATAAACGTGTATCGATATTGACACTATTTAATTTTGTTTAGCCGGCTCGAATTTGATAACCATTGACCAAGAACAATGCTCTTTGCAACACGATACAGTCTGCTCACTGATTTCTATAATAGACAGTGTAGCCGTCAAAGGAATGTTAAATTTAAATGTTCCATTGACACTATAATTTGATAAATATGAGTTTCCAACATTACAGGATACTTTGGTAAGTTGTATTTTTACTTGATTTCGTATATCCGTATGAGCCATTATTCAAACATACTGACTACTTTTCTTATAAAATTGTAACATTATTTTGAATACACATGCGAAAAATATTTAGGTACAAAGTTCGGTTTTGTAACTAATTGGATTGTCTGTCGGTGAATAAATGAATGAATTGAATTGGATTGTTATATAATAATACAATTTAAAGCACTGTGAATATACTATGTATAGAAATTTGATTGTACAATTCAAATATCTTATTCATGTAATTAATGTACATGTATTTATAAGAGAACAAAAATGTACCTGTTAAGTTTTTTATAGAATATTCTTTTTTTTATTTATTATGTGTATAGGCAAGTTATCATTATAAACATAATTATCATGATAACTATTGTCATACTAATAAAAATAATTATTATTATCATTATTATTATTATAATAATTATTATTATTATTATTATTATTATTATTATTACTATTATTATTATTATTATTATTATTATTATTATTTTTATAATTATTTTTATTATGTTGTTGTCGTTGTCGTAGTTGTTATTTTGTTGTTGTTGTTATCATTCTTCTTATAATTATAATCATTCCTCCTCTTCTTCTTCTTCTTCTTCTTCTTCTTCTTCTTCTTCTTCTTCTTCTTCTTCTTCTAGTATTATTATTATTAGTAGTAGTAGTAGTAGTAGAAGTAGTAGTAGAAGTAGTAGTAGTAGTAGTAGTAGTAGTAGTAGTAGTAGTAGTAGTAGTAGTAGTAGTAGTAGTAGTAGTAGTAGTATCATCATTGTTATTATGATTAGTATTATTATTAAAAAAATATGTCGTTTCTTTGCAGATAAATGTTCCTTCAAAAAAATGCACTGCGCCGGCTATGCAGATAATTTGCAAGACTCAGAACGTTAAAACATATCTATCAATGACAAGATATGGCAAATCTTACTGCACGATATCCAGAGGCAATGGATAGAAACGATCCGCCTCCAGATTACTACGAGCTAGAAAAAGACAAACAACGTTCCTTAGTAAACCTGGATCATCAAATAAGATCGACAGTGGTTGAACTTGAAGATGCAAAACAAGAACTTCTTAAAGTCAAAGCGTTTAACATAACCATTGAAAAGAAAATCGATAGTGCTGATGGGGAAAGAAAGTCGCTAGAGGCAAAGCTTGACTCGTTGAGAGCTAAGCTTGCCGTTTCTAATGCGAACGTTTCAAAGTTTAATGATGACAAAGAGACTTTAAGGACCAATCTTAATGAATCACAAGTTCTTGTTGCTCGGCTTGAGGAGAGACTTACGGCATCTTCGTCAGAACTTGACAGAATGCGAGATCCTGCAAACCCGGAGAGTACAATGGCAATAAGGAAGCATATCGTTCATGATAAGAAAGAAATAAAGAAACTAAAGGTCGAAGTAGAAACTGAGCATACTAACTTGGAAAGTGATAAAACTATTGCCACTGATAGAGACAATGAAATTAAGAAACTTGAGAAAGAACAATCTAAGCTACGAGAGCAGTTACAAGTTTGTCAAGAAGAGAGAGCACACACTCTGGAAGAGGAGGCAGAAGAAAGACGAATGAAAGAAGAAATTGTACGCAATTATAAACTTCTTAAAGAAGATAGAAAAACTTACGAACAAAGACTGAAAGACGCAAAAATATTGCTTGGCGTAAAGGTGTCGGGGGAAAATGTCGGAAAGAAAATGTCCGAAGAAATGAAGGACAATGAAAAACAAATGCAAAAACAATTTAATAACACCGAGAAACGTTTAAAAGACGCACTGGCTGTTTTGGATATTTTACGAAATCAGCACAAGATGAGTAAAACAGCTATGTCGATCAACAAATACACGACGAGAAACAAAGATAAACGTGGGGCAGGTTCAGTGAGTTCTTCAGACAGTAAAGTCAGCGTGGCGATGAATGGACCAGGTCCAGTAAGGTTTGCAACAAAAACTCCAAAGGGATTGGAAAAAACTGTTGGTAGTTTGACAGATAGACCGAAACAGAGTGATAGGGCATCCGACGGTGTTAAAAAAGCTGGGACATTGACTGAAAGGTCGTCAACAAACGCAGCTGAAAAGCAGCCCAAAGGCCTTTTGCGTCGTGAAAGTGTTGCGAAAGGAGGCGAGAAGAAAAATTCCGTTCAGTTTGTACCGCCACCAAAATCCAAACTCACTGGTGGGAAACCTAGATGAGGAACGGCAATGGGATATACTTATAAAGTCACTGTGTGAATACTCGAAAGTTAACGTATGTGAATCGAATGAAAATGACTTGTCCTAATTGACATGTTAATGACTTCAAATGACTATAAAATTATATATACTTTGCTGAAGTTAAACAAAGTTCAAAGATAAATAACCAAAGTGGTTTGAATGTTATAATAAAGTATTTATAAGAAGTTTCGTTTATTTACTTCTGTTTGTTTTACGTTATAATTGGTATATACGAAATTTTCTGAACGTTGCATTTGATATTATATTAGTATCATTATTCTTAGTGGAGATTTTTGATATTTGGTAGATGACTGATTTATAAAATAAATGATAATTGAAAATTAGAACACGAATTTCTTTCTCTAATTTATAAGCATGTATACATAATTTATTCAGACTATGTTAAAACAAGGAAACATAATGTGCTTCAATCAAAATGTATTAACAAAATATCGAACGAATGACTTTAGAACCATGCACTGTTTTGATCACATTAAAAATATTGATAAGCGTCCAGTGCTGATATTCAATATTGATCTTAATTGGATCAAAGAACGATGTAGCTATCGGATTACTTGTTATTAATAACTGACCAATAGAAAATAATAATGCTAATAAGATAAAATTAAGTTCAATATTGAATACTACTGCATTATTTTTTTTTAAATATATTTAAAAAAATCCGAAGCATTTATGTATCTAAGTAAAGTATGGAAATGTTCCTTTTTCAAAATGAGGACACACAATTGATTTTAAAGCAAGTATCTTGTTTTTGATTTTATGAGATACTTTTGTTTTATTCCGCAAGTATTTGTGTAACTGAATAAGTAAACATTACTCGAGGAAATTTATGATGAATCACGTATCTCGAGCGGAAGTGGGTTTTTTGCTTTTATTTTTAACTGACTGGGTATATCGAGCGTTTCACATTGTTTTCATTAATTATTCAATAAATGGAAAGGAGACTGCTTTCTATCTTTTTCTCGTGTTTTTCTTTTTAGTTTTAACTGACTGGGTATGTCGAGCGTTTTATATTGTTATCATGGATTATGCGTTAAAAAGACACTGCTTTCTATCTTTTTTCTCCTGTGTAGTCGTATTGTCTCGGAAAACTGAGAGGGGGGAACACTTTGAAAGAAACAAAACGAAAATAACAATGTCAAATGACAAAAGAATGATAATTAAATTAACTAAACACCAGAAGAGAGACAAATCATTAATATCAAAGTTTCCCTCTTATTTCTGACGTGATAAGTTTATATTTTGTTTGTATCGATTGTCTTACTGTCTTAATTATTTTGATTTTGATCCAACTTTGTACATCTGGATATTGAAAACGTTCCAAAACAACAAAATGTTTAAAACAATATATATGCAAAAAGCTACAGAAACATGCTCAGTAGCAAAAAGTTTAAACATAAACCCGGTTAAGTGGCAATAGGCAAACGCCAAAGACATAGAACACAAATTCACAAACAAGAAACATAGAACAACACACAACTCTACAAACAGCACCGTGCATAAATACTAGATATTTATATATATAAATAATTGGTATGTTTATCAAGAATTGTTAGGTACCGCCTTGGAACGGTCAGTAAAATGTAAATTTACTGGGGGTTTAAACCAAACCAAGAATACCCGCGATATTATCTGGAGGTAATCAACATCAACCTAATTAAACATTACACCATTCTATAGTTATGTCATTAGCAAAAAAAATAGGGAATAACACACGAACAAAAGAATGAAAATAATATTTCTTCTATTTTGTGTTGTTTCTGATTCACGCTGTTAGTAACAAGTTCTATTGACAGAAAAGTATGAGTTTTCGTTTATTCAAATGTGTTGTTCGTGGTCTCGTTATGTCATTTTTTACAGAACAATACGTGCACCATATGTTTATGATGTGTTGATAAGTATTAACATTGTTTAAAATTGCGAACACTCGGAGTCATTTGTCAGTGTTTCAGACCCTATCAATGGCCATTAATTGCATAGTACTTATTCGCTGATATATCTAGTATCTCAAGTTTCAGTTAAAATAATAGAATGCATTCGAATGTTGCCGAGCGTAAACTTTCTTTTGATTAAGTTAACTTTCAATATTCAATCTACTGTATATTCAACTAGTCATGTTTACTTTTTTGTTTATATTCGTGAGACATAAAATGAGTTTCAGTTGATAAGTGCAAACCTTCTAACAACACATGGAAAGGGATTTCTTTACATCGTTTTAATAAAACTTCGCATCCATATAGATACTAGGAAATGCAGAGAGACGATTTTTAAAACGGATTACAGTGTTTTAAAGTTTTAAGACGTCGTATTCATCTAGTCATTTAGTGTACGAACGGACACACAATGAGCGCCATGGATGATAAGACGAGTAGAGCGCTGGTCCAGAAAATGTTCCAGCTGGAAGCAGCCTATAGGTAAGTTGTTTATTGGCTTATATTAATAAGCGAAAAGATATAAACTTCCGGTGATCTGACCCGACATTACAAAAAAGTACAAGGGTCGAAACTCAGTCTCAGTCTCGACTCATTTTATCATTTAAGAGCATAGTATTATTCAAAGTACTGAACGTTTTACTATTTCCTAACACGATTGAAGGATGGCGGTTGATTCGCATGATTATTATTTCATAAGGTTGAATTACCGTGTTTTCTGCACGTTTCTTTCAAATAAACACGGTATCCTTCATAAGAACCATCATTTTCGATATTTATCCATCCTTTTCGGTAAATAAAACAATTGCATTCATTGTGGTACTGCTTATTTGGGAGTAGTATAAAATATTAATGAATGCATCAATAACCTTCTACAAATTCTGCCTTTGAAACATCTAGAACAGAACAATTGGCTATAAAACACGTAAGAATGTTTCCCAGCTGATTAGGGACTGCCTCCCCCCATCCTCGCCTTTAAATTAATTCCTTATTGGTGTATTCAGTGATACAGATGGACTTTGAAATATTTAACACTGGACAAATAATTTTGCAATAACGGTCAATCCCCGTAGGCTCAAACTCCTAGGGACCGTAAAATTAACTCGAGCTAAGCAGAAATGTGTTACCTTCAGTTTTGAGAAAACAGTCCTTTAAAACCAGCTAGAGCCAAGGAGGAAATTGAGCCAAGCGCGTTCGAGCTAACAGGATTCGACTGTATAAATCTGTCATTTCCATTACAGGGAGATCAGCGATAAAGACAAAGAACTGATGAAATACCGCCTAAACGGTGATTCCAGGGACGGACGGGAATCTGCCCCAGACCCCCGGGACAAGGAAATCACCAAACTCAAATACCAGGTTCGTTAGTGGTGTGGAAATTGTGTTCATTTCAGATAAACTACGCTTTAACTGATATAAATAATACAGATGTAGACTACACAACTTTAAGATACAATCTAACTTATAAGTAAGCATTTGACGTTTGAACAATATCATGTTGTTAAACATGTTCATCCAAGTAGATATTGGCCTGATGTAGAAAACTTGGAATTATACTTATAAATTGAACGATGAAAAGAGCAAATCCGTCATTGAATTATGTTGTACTGTCGGTTTCATACATCACGTGACGACGCTGTTTCCCGATAACGCTCCAGTCATCAATTATTATATCGTATAATTGAAAAGAACAATTTGACGCAAAAACAGCGTTTAAGAAAATTTCTTAAACGCTGTTTTTGCATCAAATTGTTCTTTTCAAATTAGAATGTCCAAAGGACTCTCATAAGACATAGGAACCTACACGTGCAATCCTAATCGTGCAATCGCTTCAAGTATGTATTGTTTTAGAAAATAAGGTATGCGTATTGATGATTTTCATAATTTCCATTCACTTTTCAGGTTTCTCGACTAGAGGAGCGTTTGAATGTGTGTAAAACAGAAGAAGAAAATGCCAAAAGAGGGTTAAAACACGCACAGGACGGTCGAGTTGTTGTGGACAAGAAAGTTAAATGTAGGTTTGACTAACCTTTGTTATTTCTATCCGATTTGCTATACTATTTAAAACGAGGAAACCTACAGGGGCAACCTAAGTAGGCTACAATGTAACCAAGATCCTACATCAAAATACACAAAATTAGCAAGTTCTTTTTAGTATTTTCTTTATTTCAATTGTCTGAATAACTGTATTGAAGTAAACAATAATTCATGCGCTAAGAAATTATCACAATGTAATCAAAGTCGGGACTTTAAGGGTACCTATATTCAATGCTACTGTAATAAAGTTACAATGCACGTGTCCTTCCAACGTCTAATTGTATATCATGTTATCTATATTGACATTTTGTTTTGTTTTTTAAAGACATAAAAGTGTATTTAATGATCGTTCGAGCGAAGCAAAACACGGACAGTGAAACTGCGCTTGGGGAATACCAAATAAAACATTTTAATATTCTTTACCAATTAAAAGAGAAAACTAAAACCTCCGCAACATAAAGAACCAAGGGAAGGTGCATCTGGGTATGTTTATTTAATTCTTTAATTCAGCCTTAGATGGGCGTGTTAAACTGGGTGTTGGTAAACATGAGATGGACGATTTACAATGTATGTTTCCCTGCTTCAGCATTGGAAAGAGAGCGTCGAGAACTACGCAATACCGTGCGCCGAATGCGTGTTAACTGCGTGTTGAAAGTGCCACATGAGACGCACGATTTTTACTCCCTATACTCACATCATGATCATTATCAGCCTTAAGAGACTAAGTTGTATGTTTCTTTACTTCAGCATTAGAAAAAGAAAACTGAGAACTACGCAACACTGTGAGTCAACTGCGTATTAAGTTGGGCTTTGCGAGTGCCAAATACAATTGTAAACATGAGCTGGACGATTTACAATCCGTTGATTTATGCCCCTAATCATCAGAACCAATATGCATGTTTCTATGCTTCAGCTTTAGAAAAAGAGAACCGAGAACTACGCAACACTGTGAGTCAAATGCGTGTAAAACTGGGTGTTGCGAGTGCCAACTACAATGTCGGTAAACATGAGACAGAAAACCTGAGGAAGTCCCAACAGGAAAATCAGATTTTGATTGCAAGGTAGGTAGGTTATTTGTAAATAATTACACTTAAACTAGTATTAAGCTTCCTTTAATTATTTATTACACCTTTGCCGTGTATAATCATATGTCATAATGGTCAAGCAAGATTTTTTCTGTGTGTTTCGTTTAAACGGATATAATTGTATTTCATTTTACACAGTATATAAAGGCCTTTCACAGGAGTTCGTCATTTCTTACTTGTTTATAGCAAGTAAAGGGTTCCATATAAGCCTTTGGCTTCGTCCTCAATACTTTACTTACATATTGTATATATAATACATATTACAAAAAAAAACTGTTTAAACCAGGGTGGCTTAGGCTGACTCCTATGAGGCTAATAATCGTAATTTAACTTTTTGTAAGTGTTGGAACGAATATTGGAAAAAGTACTCCTAATCATGTTGAAAAATGCAGTGACTCCATTTCACTGACCATCCCAATGCGATAACCACAACGTTTGTTGATGAAGATGTATTTACATTGTGGTATTGCCTTATTAAGTCATTTTACCAAAGATTTATTTTGTTATGTTTTGAGTTGTTCAGATTTCCAAAGATTTTAACATTTTGATAAACTTAAAAGAAATGCTCATTTGTTTATTTTTTGTTTAATTTAAAACTATATGTCATTATTTATGTTAGATAGAACATGACTGACGTTCTGAACAGAATAATCAAAGTTACAAGTATCATGTTATGAATTTCGAAACATTTACCAGTAAATTGACAGATTTTAAGTTATTCAAAATAGCTGAGTAAATTAATATATTTTTAGTATTTACTTTCAGATTGGAGGAACGTCTGAACGCGGCAAACCAAGAGTTGGAGAGGCTTAGAAACCCCGCCAACCCGGAGGGCTTTGAAGAGGTATCATAAACAGTCCGAACTTGCTATGTCGAAGTATTTTGACCTCGGAAAATACTTCGAGATAACGAAAAGGCAATATAACCGAAATATTAAACATATCTAAATAAACCCAACACGTTCCAAAAAAGTTCGACATAACCAGAGCAACAAGATAACAGAGTTCGACATAGCGGGTTTCTATTGTAATTTCATTGGACACACGAAATGGCCTTTCGTACAAACTGCATCTCAAACCCAAATAAGTATGTTTTAGTTAGAAGAAAATCCGTGGAAGCATTGCCATCGCTTCCGTGTCGCTATTGCCACCGTCATCGTTGTGCAAAAACCTTAGCCTTGGGCTAAACGTATAAAAAAAAAAAAACGTCCACGATTTTTTAAGAAAAAGCTGGTGCACGTCTAACCTCAGATGGACAGCCCTAATTGTTAAGTGATGCCCCTTGTGCCATTTAAAATACAAAATAATGGACAAACGTTTGCCTTTGGTTCGCAGCGATCTTGCTTTTGTTTAAATGTTCTTAAATGATACAATTGGTCCCTTGCTTTAGGAAACTACTGATTTTGTCATTAAAGTGATTATTTGTTGTTGTTTTTTATGTCAACACGAACATTGATAGGTAAACATGATGTGGACAGCATGAATCTCACTCTTATAAAACTTTCTATATTAACATAATATAAACATACAGTAACTAAATTGTTATATATAAAACACTGAAGATTAAGTCAAGATTCATTTTTTAGAGAAAGAAGAAGATCAATACAGAGAAGAAGGAACTCAAGCGGCTGCGAGATGAAGTTGAAAGACTCGAGGTAATTTTCGGCAAATATGTTTTCTTTATAGAACAATAAAAGCTTGTTAAAAATACAAATTGTTCATAGTTTCATCAAATAATTAATTTTAATATACAAAGAAAATAGCCGACTATGCTATATTTGTTGTCATCAGAAGCCAATGGTTTTGAAGATTCGATAAAGCATTTATGTTTTCACTATTTTAATTGTCGATCTATTCACCGGGGTGGATCCAGGATTTGGTGTTAGAGGGGGCGAAACATAGGGGCACCTTTCCTTCCGAACCTAGATTTATTTGGTATAAAATGTTTGTTTGTGGGTTTGGAAAGAAACAATTCTAGACCGAAATTGAACATTTTGAGCGCTTTTTATATTTTTTCTCCTAATTGATATCTGGGAGTAGGATTGGTACCAGTTGATATAAAAAGTAGGCCCTTCATGGAACCCGCTAGAGTCCCTCGTACCATATACGAATGTATGGTGGGTAAGAACAACCGATTGTTATGTATGCGTAACAATGCTTTCAGAGAGTACACGCATGTCGGGTTATCAACCTATTTCAGTAAACTTTTTCTTTTACAGGACCTACGGAAAGTTGACATACAGCGTGTCAATGACCGGGAGGAGGAAAACAAGCAGCTTATGGATGAGATCAGCCGGAACAGGAAACAAATTGTAGAGCTGGAAACAAGCCTCGAAATTGCGCAGATGACAGCTGATGTAAGAATCGAAAGCCTTAAGAGAAGACTGTTTTTATTTTTAACGAGTGATTTGAAAAGAAAATGAATAGATGAATACATGGATCTCTAAAATATCATTAGAAAACATTATAACTGATACTTTGTTTTAGATTTTTATTTAGCAAAGTGCGTGTAGTAAATATTAAGAGTAAAGCAGTATGAGTAAACATGATCGTTCATCGCTTATGTTTGTCTAAACGATTCCCACTTGCGTATAACTGTAGCTCACCTTTAAGGACACCTTTATATCATATTCCGTGCAGTCAAAGATAACATGGTATTCGTCTTCAACTACATCTATATCTTTAATAATATGTTCAATCATACACGAAACTTTCCTGAAAACCCTCGTGTGTACTGTTTGTTTGGAAATGAGCGATAAGTAATCACGGTTAAAGATAATAAAATATATAGTTTATGAATTTAGTATCACAGAAACTAGACTTAAAACTGCACTTTCACAGATTGACAGTTTTGACTTTTTTTAATTCTTGTAGCACCAATGCCTTCAAATCAGTCATATGAGACATAAACTCACACAAATAACAGTTCTCAATTGTTTTGAAAACTGCCGAAAAAACTCAGTTTTCTTAAAGCGTAAGTAAGGCTTTTAGCTAAAACCATCAATTTACAAACGTAAATGTGAAAAACTGCGATCTGATCTTTTGTCAGCAGACATATATCACTGGTGTCTAGACATTTACGCAAAAATTTGGTCATTCGTTCTCAAAAAAATAACATTAAATAAATATCAAAACGGTAAATCTCTGAGTGTGCAGATTTAAACTAAAGCTTCTGTGATACTATTCACTTGATATTTTATAATCTTATAATGTTTATGTTTGTAGTCGGATCAAGCCAGCAGAGAAGAATTCGAGAGAGAAAATGTGAAACTACGTGCCGAAAAACAACATTTCGACGACACTTTGAAAGAATACAAAGTGAGACTTGGAATATCTATGGCGTCAAAAAACGTGAACGTCAGACAGGCAGAAATGTTGAAACAAAAGGATGAAGAATACCAATTCAGAATACAGAGTTTGGAGAAGCGATTAAAAGCTGCTAATGCTGAAATAGAAAGAATGAGAGATCGTGCAATGGAAACGGGGAAGACTGCTGATTCGTTACAGGACCATCATCATAGAATGAAAAAGCACAGAAACAGTGTCAATATGGAATTCATAACACCGCGCTCATTGGATAACGCGAATACGTCAAGGTCAGGATGGACTCCAAAACGAGGCTCCCCGGTTGGGTCACGGGACAGGATTAGCATGGGAAGTACCGGAAGTGTGAACAGCAGATACAATAAGCTACCAAAAATTAAAATTTCGAGTAAACAAGGCCGTGTTTCTGCACCACGATGAGACAGTTTTATTCTACTTGCTCTTGATTTCAAATAAAATTAAAACTAAATCTTGTTTCCGAGATCTATTAATACGGTCTGAGATGGTGTATTAAACGAAACAATGGGAAATTGTTCATGTATAAATGCGCGGGATTATTTGTTGATATAACTGGCTATTTTTTTCAAAATTCAAACTAAGGTATGTTCGATTCCCTACCGCACCGCAAAACAAATACTCATCGTCTTCCAGGAGGGACGTCTAATGGGGGGGGGGGGGCTTTATAGTGATTGACACAGGTGAACGTTAAAGAACCAGGGTAGCTCTAACCAGGGTTACACTTTGTATGTGCACTATGCTCCAAAATAAAATAAAATGATTAACAAACTTATCGAAGCACTCACCGAATGGGCAAGTCCGATTGTGAGTATAAATAAGCGTACACCCCTCGCCGTAGTCAAATTATGGCTATGAACCACTCTACGTGCCACACATCACTCAGACTCAAGACGCTAGTGAATACAGACCCCAATTTACCAAAATAAATGCAGGAATAATTTGGTAGATACTGCCATCTCGTTGGACAAAATATAATTTTGAACACTAATTTTGTTTAATCTTCTTAATAATAAAGTTTATAAAATATTTTAACGTTCGCACAACAGTACAATGGAGAATATAGATATTGAAATAATTTGGAGACGATATTAGTAAAAACAATGAAGTAAAAGTCTTTAGTTTCTCATGCAATACCGCATTGCTTTTGCTCACTGCAGAATATAGTATCTCTTCATTAAATAATTAGTTTGGGGATATATGTTTTAAGAATAAATAAAAAAACAAAACATTATATATTTCCAACGATTGTGAAGCAAGTTATGATAACTTATACTAAGTCACTCTCGTTGGCACGATGTTGCATGAGATCGTGGTCTTGTGTTATGGGGGAAACCGGAGTACTCGGATAAAACCCACTTGTCCGGCTAGGTGATCTCTAACCAAACTAACATGCGCTGGGCCAGTATTCAATATTGATCTTATCCATATCGTAAGACAGGCCTCGGTGACTCCATTCATCCTTTTAGTCCGCTAAATATTCAGGCATATTAAAACAGTTTCTAATAATAAATTTAAGTTCAATCTAAGCTGCTTATTGATTACGGCCCCTGGCCGGGAATCGAGCCCGGGTCGACTGGGTGAGAAGCGAGTGCGCTAACCACCGCGCTAACCGGACAACAAAGCATTTAAATTGAGATTGATCGCAAACATTTCCATCGTAGTTTGAAAAGCTTATGTACTCGTATGTGTTTATCAACGCTTTATCTATTTAATGTGTATTACCTAATGGTTCTCATGTTTAAATAAAAATATAAAAAAGTCCGCACTCATATCCCCTTCCTACCCCCCACACACAAATCAGCCTTTAAAAATTAATTATTTTATTTAAAATGGTTGACATTGAACGTAATTTTGATTGTAGAACTTTTCAAACAACTAACCATTTCGAGTTTGATTTATGATCTTAAATTATAATTAAAGAAAGCGACTGTTGGAGTTTATCATTGAAAATGTAAATCAATGAATGCCTTTCGCAATGGGTAATTCTAACGCGTTTTAACCTTTTAACACACTACTATCAATTTTCAAGTTTCATTATTCATTTTCAATTGATCAAGCGACAAAGCGAATAAGAGTTTTAAATACTCTGATTAGTATTATGTTCGCATAGTCTTTTAAAGTGGTTAAGATTATTTAAAAGAGATTAACTTATTCATATATATGACCCTAATTGGCCAATGTGAACTATGCTTTGTAAAACTGTTTAAAGCGACTAACTCGTTTTCAGTAAAATGTTTATATATTCACTTCATTTGTTAAAATTAAGTTTTCAACAATATATCAGATCAAAAGAATTTCTAATACCACTCTCATAATTATCATGAACACTAAGAAACTTTAGCAACGAAAAACAAATCATTCTAGATAAAGCGAAAAAAATATATATTATGCTTTTCGTTGAAATATCGTGTTTTTATCAGTGAAATAACAGCAGAAGATATTTTCACTGCAAACTGAGAAGGGAAAATATCAACTTAAAAAACTACTTTTAAAATCAACTATAGTTAGTTCCCTTTGATCAAAATTGAACCAGTAATTTACTTTTAAAAATGATAATTTGATATCAAAAATAATGTCAAAATACATTTGTTTTTGTTTATAAAGACTCTCCGTGTATTGTTTACTTTGAAAGAGATACAAAACATTTTAATCCTTTTGACAGTAAACAAGGCCAGGGCATAAAATATACTCATACTTATCACGATCTTATTTCGGATAAACTTATCACGATCTTATTTCGGATAAGCACAGATCTAGAACACTTTGTCTGATGAGTTCAATTACGGACACCCCAAGTAGAATAAATATCTGACCTTGTTATTGGAAAATGGCCAACATCAAAAATAGTTAAGTCTGGATATTTTATTTACTGTCGAAACTCGCTATGTCGAACACTGTTTTCTTGATGTTCCGGTTATGTCGAACTTTTTCGACGTTTAATTTTACACTCAATATATTTCGGTTATATCGAATGTTCATTTACTCGAAGTAATTTTAAAGGTCCCAACGACTTCGACATAGCGAGTTTTTACTGTATCTATCTATAGCATAATGTGGGCTTGATATCATTTTCACAGTTACATCAATTTTTTGTCTGCGTACATGTACGAGTCTTTCCCGTGCAACGAACTGCAGAAAATGTATCCAAAAAGGAGAAGGAAAAAATAAGAAGAAAAAAAATTATGTTCGCAATAAATTTATCAATTAATATCGTGTGTAAAAATAGGGAAGACGGAGACTGTAAACAAACATGAAGTATAATTATTTCAAACATAAACAAGAAAATTAAAGAAATGTTACTAGTTAAAATTCTACAACATAGTAAAATAATTTATTTTTCTTTTAAAGAATTAAGGAATATTATTTCGAACATATATTTTCATTACTTATCTTCTCTTATGCACTTTTGCTATATCAAAACAGATTAAGAAAGAGATTAGAAAATAAATACAGCCGAGATATGCACAGCTCGTAAATTGCACAACTTAAATTACAGCACATTTTTTTTATCAAGTATTCATGTGATAACCTTCAATACAAACGCATTAACGCTCGAAGAGTTATTATGTCGACACGTATTTCAGGCATAAATATTATTTAAAAAAAAGAATACAACTTTTATTCTAAAAACTTCGTTTCAATTCAAATGATAAATGAAACCGTTGAGATCTTAAATTAAAACGCACTAACGCCAAAAGTGTTATTATTTCGACACGTATTTCAGGCATAAACATTTTGACAGAGATGAGTTATACAACTTCTATTTTAGACACTTTGTTTCATTTCAAATGATAAATGAAACCGCTGAGGCCGAGATTTAAAACGCAACAAAGCCAAGTGTTATTATATCGACACGTATTTGAGGCATAAAACATTTTGACAGAAAGGAATATAACTTCTATTTTAAACACTTGATAAATGCAGCCGCCCAGGTCTTTAAATGCATGGTAAAAGTAATATTGATAAATGCAACTGCATTGTTTCGCCTCTCTGCATGTGGAAACGCTCGCATTAGATAATCGCCCGGGAGTGAATAGACTTAACTGCTTTAATGATTTTAATCCATTTAAAATATTGACAAAATATACATGATCCGTATTCCACGGAGCGTATAGATTATTCAACGGGTATTTATTATGAATTGTTTTAGTGTATTAAACAGAAACTTGAAACCACTTTAAGACATTCTGTGAGCTTTTTAAATAGTGTATTATATTGTTTGAAGGTATCCGTTTAAACGAGGTGTTAAACAAACAATACATTACAAGATATATTTGAAGGCATTTAGAGAAATCGCGGTTACGCATAAAAACACAGCTTAAAACGTTTGTTAGCATAAGATAAAAATCTTATCGCTTAATGCAGAGACAAAATTAACATACCACAAACTATTGCAAATGATTTTTCTTCATCAATGGATTTAAGTTGATTTGAAATTTCTCAGGTAAGTGTTTTAAAATAAATATTATTTAAATTGATCTTAATTCGTATTCATTTAATTGAGCATTCAGCAGTGTTATAAGTTATAATAACATATCAAATTTCTATTCAATCCTTGAAATAAAGTTTTTATATCAGCTTTAAAATCAAATATTTACATTCGCCTAGTCTTTTGTATATAGACGTGATCGAATCAATGTAATATGCATTCTCTTGCTACCTCTTATAATTTTGCTGCTGCTGCTACTGCTTCCGCTGCTACTGCTGCTGTAAACAGTTATTATTTTATTGACGTTTCACTTTTACCCTATTCACTAAAACTGCTGCATCTTCTCTACAACACATCAAGCATCAATTTACCATGATATTACGTTAAAAACAAAGACTTCTCTTTACTTTTACTACTTTTACATCTCCTGCAACTGCTGCTGCTATTACAACTGCTGCAACTGTTGCTGCTGCCATTACTACCGCTACTGCTATTTATATTGCTTCTTTACCACTATTAAAACTATTTCTACCATTACCGCTATCACTACCATTACAATACTGCTGATGCTGCTGCTGTTGCTACTACTACTGCTGCTGCTACTTCTGCTACTGCTACTGCTACTACTACTAATGCTGATACTACTACTACTACTACTACTACTACTACTACTACTACTACTACTACTACTACTACTACTACTACTACTACTACTACTACTACTACTACTACTACTACTACTACTACTACTACTACTACTACTACTACTACTACTACTACTACTACTACTACTACTATTACTACCACTACCACTACCACAACCACTACCACTCCTACTACTACTACTACTACTACTACTACTACTACTATTACTACTACTACTACTACTTCAACGACTACTACTACGACGACGACGACGACGACGACGACGACGACGACGACGACTACTACTACTACTACTACTACTACTACTACTACTACTACTACTACTACTACTACTACTACTACTACTACTACTATTACTACTACTACTACCACCACCACCACCACCACCACCACCACCACCACCACCACCACCACCACTTCTACTACTACTACTACTACTACTACTACTACTACTACTACTACTACTACTACTACTTCTACTACTACTACTACTACTACTACTACTAGTACTACAACAACTTCTTCTATAACTGCTACTATTACTACTCCTTCTACTACCACCACGAAAACCATCTCCAACACCATCACCTGCTACACTACCACCACCTACACCACCACCATCTTCACCACTACCACCACCACCACCACCACCACCATCACCACCACCACAACAACAACCACCACTACCACTGCTACCACAACCACCACCATCATCACCACCAACACCACCACTAACACCAGCTACACCACCAACACCACCAACACCACCGCCACCTTCACCACCACTACCGTCACCTACACCACCACCAACAATAACACCACCAACACCACCAACACCGACACCACCCCTGCCACCATTACCACGACTACCTCCACCACCACATCCACCATCACCACCACAACCACCACCAACACTACCACCACCACCCAAACCACCACCACTACTACCACCACCACCACTTCTACTGCTACTGCTACTGCAACTGCTACTGCTATTGCTACTACTACGACTACTACTACTGCTGCTGTTGCTACTATTACTTCTACTGCTACTACCACCAACACCACCACCATCATCACCGCGTTCACTAACACTGCCACTATTACCGCTACCATTACCACTACTACCTATGATACTAGATTACGACTCAAACTCGTTCATCAGTCAACTACTGTCGTTGGTACCGCTGTTGTTGTCAATATAGTCAATGAACTGCTTTATTAACGTATCCAAATACATTTTACGTTGACTAAAAAATACTGATATAATTTGTTTTATATTGTAACATCAGAGTATCGAACGGCAATACCACGTGACCCCAGTTGTAACAACAATATCACGAGATCATGTCAGTGGCGGCTATTGGTACATCGGCCCCGCGGATTGGCCCATCTAACTCGGCCTCAACCAATCAAAACAAACTTGGTGAAGGCCGACCAAACACAGGACAGACAGGTAAGAAATGTTAGTGGGTACTTTGAGAAGACGCCTTTTGACGTCATGTATCACATCTTGTCACATCTTGTTCGCTGCGTAAACACGCATCTATTGGAAGTACTACTACTGGCCCCAATTTCTCGAAAATCCTTTGAAGCTTGATTAAACTATTATTACTGTACTATACTTGTTGCGGTATAAAATGTGTAAAATTTACGTTCCAAAGATTTTACTTTGAATGGAAATTATCTGTATGATAATCACGACATACTGATTGCTAGTTAAGATTAAGTCAGAAATTTGGCCTAGTAAAATCAGCTATATAATCTTGTAAAGCTTAAAGCTGCACTCTCACAGATTGAATGTTTTGTCAACTTTTTAATTTTTGTCTTGGAACGATCCAATTTTTGCATAAATGCATGTAAACCAGTAATATAAGACTGCTGACAAAAAATTAGATCGCAGATTTTTATATTAAAACTCAAAAATTGACGTTTTATGCATTTTTCTTAAACCGTTAGTAACGGTTTAAGCCATAAAACATTAATTTTCGAACAAAAATATGAAAACCTACGATCTGATCTTTTGTTAGCAATCTTTTATCATTGGTTTGCAGACATTTACGCAAAAATTTGCCCTTTGAGAGTGCAGCTTTAAGATATTTTGAAAAGTTTTGACCGGTGTTTATATACAAAAAGAGACGTGATACAGGTCGCCAGAAGGTTTCTTTGTCTGATAACTACATATCGTGATGTGTCTAAATGCAATAATCGTAGATAAATCGAAAGAAACTGCAGCTTTATATATTTCCCATAATTCAATCCAGTGTATGACGTCATGAGTCGATCTTGAAAAGAAGTGCATCAAAGCAGTGTTATCGTTTGTGTTTTCACCAATGACATCCATCAAAAACTTCAAAAATAAACTTTTATTCCACAAACGTATAATAGTTCATACCTGGGTGAGGATAATTGTATGCCTCAAACATGCTAAAACTGTTGACTGTCGCAAGAGTTTGCTATTTTTTAGCGAAAATTATTTCACTGGATGTTAACGTTAATATTCACATCTTTAGGCAAAACCATTCTGCATTTTAAGCAGTCTGTATACTAACATATTTAAGCTCTTTTGTTGAAAAAAATAATCCGACGAAGAAATAGTTTTCCTCCCTTCCCAGGGCTTTCCATAACTTTAAAGCTGCACTTTCACAGATATATCATTTTAACAACTTGTTTACTTTTTGTCTTGGAAAGACCAAATGTTTGCGTAAATATTTGCAAACCAATGATATAAGATTGCTGACAAAATATCAGATCTTAAATTTTCATATAACAGTTCGAAAATTAATGTTTGATGGCTTAAACCGTTACTAACTGTTTAAGAAAATGCATAAAACATCAATTTTTGAACTTGAATATTAAAATCTGCGATCTTAATTTTTGTCAGCAGTCTTATATCGATATTTTCCAGACTATATAATGCAAAATTGGATCACTCAAAGTCTAAAAAAATAAAATAAAAAAGTTGTCAAAACGTTCAATCTGTG
Source organism: Mya arenaria (assembly GCF_026914265.1). NCBI lineage: Eukaryota > Metazoa > Mollusca > Bivalvia > Myida > Myidae > Mya > Mya arenaria. Next base: position 8,017,808 of record NC_069138.1, on the reverse strand, counting down.
AGAGTGCAGATTTAATGATAGATGCGTTGTCAGGTTCTATTCAATAATGTTTTAATAAAACTTTTTAATAATGAAGTTCAGGCAAAAAAACAAACATCATTTTCTTACATCATATCTTTTTTTCCATTATATATAGGTCATGTATACAACAACATTTTCCGTGGAATCCAAAGCACTCCGCAGAAACTTCCGGTTGACCGTATCCCGGATATCGTCGAGCGCATGCAGCGTGATACTAGATCAAGCCGGGCCAAGAAAGGCCTATGGTATAAGGGAGACAACTACGTAGACCCACGATCTTACTCCTGGAAGAACCTTGCGTTATTCAGTGATTACCAGGCGCAGATGTGGACCCCTGGCGGTGACATTAAGACATCGTACAAGAAATGAACTATGATAAACAATGGGTTGATTTTTCAGAACTTTGTTTAAGTTAACAATGTGATTAACGAAATCTTTGTTAACTGTTAAACATGAACTAGTTGATGATGTACTCACATATTTAAATATAAACAAGTCAAGCTCAAACAGTAGTTTCAAATCTTGTTAGAAACACAGCATATTATTTGTATTGTATCAATTAAACTTCCACAGGGGTGGAATTCAATATACAACTTAATTAACGTCGTTCATTATTGACTTCATCCACTGTATTAGTTTGTTATTTATAACACGCAATCCGATACGCTACACCAATCATAGATCTGGTTAAGACCAAAATTGAATACCACCCCTGGCAGTAACGATTTGAAAATTAACAATGATGACGTTAACAACGTTGTTCACTTTAACAATGTTCTTAACAATCAGCCTAATGTATTAATTTCTGGTTTATGTTTGTTGTTGTATGTGCCTGCAGTTGATTTTGCCCAAGTTTCTATAATATAATTTAATCGAACTCTCGATTATTTCATAAAACACTTAACCTGGCATGCTTCGAAAATTGAATGCCATACTAGATAAACATTTATCCTTGGGATAATTTAAGAGATTGTTGTACGATATTAAGAGCAAGGAATTTATTTTGTATAATAGATCGAAGTGTGAAAATTATTCAATAGTATTATGCATACATGATGATATTTTACGATTGAGAAAAAGTCAACATTTACTATTCTCAAATAGTAAAACTGTCAAATCCTGCTATGTCGAAGTCGTAGGGAAATACTTCGAAATAACGAACATTCGATATAACCGAAATACAAAATGAGTTAAACAAAACCGAAAAAATAGAAAACGTTCGACATAACCAGACAATCGAGATAAAAGAGTTCGACCCAGCGAATTTCGACTGTCAATGCATAATGAAATCATAATTTCTTAAAGACAAAAATATATTGTTTCTTTTTTTTTCTTTTTCATATCTAAGATTTAAAAGAGTTACTTTGTTGGGTAGGCACTTAAGAGTTTTTTGTAAGGTTTTAATAATTGCGCCTTTAAATGGAATTAAAATACATAGCATTCAGAATTATTTTTGGTTTAAGCGTTGTTATAATATTGTTCCATAAATTGCATTGTACCATTTTGTTGTGAAACATGCATGTATTAATCATTTAATTGTATGCAGTTTAATGCCAAGGAAATGGTTATGTTTATGTTATAGCGCTACTGCCCCCACTTCCCGAGTCATTTATTTGATACGAGCGCAGAACACGAGTTGTATAATTTGATTTTCCACTGCGCTGACCATTAAGTTGACCCCTGTGCTAACCAGTGCACTAACCATTGAGCGTTGTACGTGTAGTGATTGTTATGAACCACGTTGTTAAGAATGCCATTCAATTAGTAGCGTGCGTATTAGTAAATATTGTGGCAATATGCCCTAATAGATATTCTGTCTTGTGACGCTATTGTAAGATACTATTTTGGTCCTTGAGCATAACGCTTTTAAACATCAACTTGGATATCAACTTATAGTGACAAAACAAGTAGCATTAACTAACTGGTCTTGTCCTTATAAGTTCTATTGTTTATCATTTAAATTGATAAATTGATCTCTAGGACTCCAGAGCCGGTCAAAGGTGTCGCTGACAGTGATAAAGGGATGTTCTCCGAACACTTACCACTAACGATAATTTATACAGTCGAATCCGGTTGGCTCGAACTCCCAAGGACCGGCGAAAATACCTCGAGCCTCGGGGAGTTCGAGCCAAGCGGGATTTATTTCATTCGGTTTAAAAAGATCGGTCCTTAAGATCATTTTTGAGCCAAAGAGGTAATCGAGCCAAGCGAGTTCGAGCCAACGGGGTTCGACTAAAGTTGTGTATTGATTGAAGTTTTATTGCAATGTGTCACTTGTTTTGGCCTTGATCCGAATTCTTATTATATATTATATTTGTTACATTTCAAGCTACTGGGCTTGCCCTTGTAATTTTCATTGTTTTTGTTTTTGTTTGTTTTATATATTAATTTGTGTTTTTATGTTATCAAGCTTTGATTGGTGTTGTTATTTTTTACACATTTGTTCACTCGAAATTGTGGTTAAAAGTCAATTATTTCGCTTACTTTAATGAATTAACTCCACACAGCAGCTGGCAGAAACTTGTTTGAATTTTCTTTTTACAAATCCAAGCCCAAAATGATCAAATTAAATTTTCCATAGAGTTACTAACGCTTTTCTTCAAAATAGAGCATTTTCTGTCATAAATTAAGCTACATATTAAAATTTTTTATTCTATTTTGAGCTGTTGATGATTTTTTATCATTAAATTTTCTTGACATTTTACAAAAAGACTTAAATATTTTGATGTTCGAGAGTAAAGAAGTCCCTTTAAAATATTGTATTTGTCAGTTATAACGTAGTTTTAAGTAAAAACATTATCAACATTGTTATAACCGTATCAGTATTATGTGTCAATAAAAATGTATGTAAAACAAGTATTGCCTTACTAGAAACAAGATTTAACAAGGTTTAAATCGACCCTGTTAGCGCAGTGGTCAGCGCGATGGTCAGTACAGTGGCCAGCACAGTGGCCAGCTCAGTGGTTAGCACAGGGGTCAGCGCAGTGGTAAGTGCAGTGGTTAGCGGAGTGGTCAGCTAAGGGGTTAGCGCAATGGTCGGCAAAGTGGTCATCGCAGTAGTCATCGCAATTGTTCGATCAGTGGTAAGCGCAATGGTTTTAAGCGCAATGGTTATCGTAGTGGTCCGCGCAGTGGTTTGCACAGTGGTCAGCGCAGTGGTTAGTGCAGTGGTCAGCGCAGTGGTTTGCACAGTGGTCAGCGCAGTGGTTAGTGCAGTGGTCAGCACAGTGGTTAGTGCAGTGGTCAGCGCAGTGGTTAGCACAGGGGTCAGCGCAGTGGTTTGCACAGTGGTCAGCGCAGTTGTTAGTGCAGTGGTCAGCGCAGTGGTTAGTGCAGTGGTCAGCGCAGTGGTTAGCACAGTGGTCAGCGCAGTGGCTAGCACAGTGGTCAGCGCAGTGGTTTGCACAGTGGTCAGCGCAGTGATTAGCGCAGTTGTCAGCGCAGTGGTTAGTGCAGTGGTCAGCGCAGTGGTTAGCACAGTGGTCATCACAGTGGTTAGTGCACTGGTTAGCACAGGGGTCAACGTAATGGTCAGCGCAGTGGATAGCGCAGTGGTTAGTACCCAGCAAGGGTTCTATTCCCGGTCTGGGCGCATGTCAATTTGGTTCATGGTCATCAAACCTGACGAGTGGCTTATCTTCAGGCGCTCCGCTTTCCAGCATGACACAAGAAGAAACTCTGAACAACTTCGTGCCAACGAAAGTGATTTAGCATTAATCAATATAATCCAATACCAAGGACTATAATAATATGTTAATAAATAAGTGATATGATATTGGCCCTGTTATTTGTCTGAGGGCAGTCGTATTTGCACGAGGCCGTTTGCGAGGACAAATAACAGGGACAATGTCAAATCACTTATTTATTGACAGTTTTATTAAATACTAGTAACTAAATTCATGCACTTCACGGATTCAAATTTAAACACTATATTTATTAAAAAATATATTAACATATAACAAAGACGAACGTTTTAATACTGACTTAAAAATAATATGGCAGCCGTTTCCGAATTTCCAGCTGCGAAACTATATAATTTTTGGCCCTTTTTTATTAGCCAATCAAATTCTTTAAAATGCGGGCTTTATATCTATATCACTTTACGGCCGGGGCCGGCTAATGATATAGATATTGGCACTGTTATAGAGAAGTCCTTTGTATTATTGGATGAAGCAAATGCTGTGTTTAAGGGCTAATAATAAATAATTATTTAATAAAAGAAGAATAATGTTTATTTACAAAACCAATAAGCCATACGGCTATCATAATATTTATAAATATTCACAATTGTATATACTATGGATGGCAACGAGTACCCGTCTAACCGAGTACTCGAGTACTCGATCAATCATCCGAATAAAAGAACCTTAACCTTTGTACATGGGGTTTTAAATAAATGAAACACGTGGCCACAAATTCTTCATCATAAATCATATCATTTTGTGGATTGGATCATTTACGTCAAGGGAGTTGAGCATTATGACGCATTAAATTTATCCGTTTCTTTTGTGTTTATATCAAGTGCTTAACCATAGTGTCTCCCTTGCATGTAACCTTTTAGTCTGAGACTGATGGGAATATACCTATATTTATAATATCTGATCGGCATATATCCAAATGCCAATTACATAACAATACATAGCATAATTGTTTATTTCGTCGTAAGATCGCAATATATTTTACTGACAATTGACCAGCAAAAGCACTAATTCACATGTGGCCGTACCGGCAGTGAACTTTAAGTGAAACTCGTTATGTCGAACAATGTAATCTCGATGTATTGGTTATGTCGATTTTTTCGTGTAAGATCGCATTTTCATTTACACCAAAAGTACATACGTCAATAAAAACTGGCTGTTTCGAAGTCGTCGGGACCTAGAGAAATACTTCGAGATATCGAACATTAGATATAGCCGAAATGCAAAATGTGTATAACTTTACAAAAAAAAATATCGAAAAGAGTTCGACATAACCAGAACATCGAGATAACAGAGTTCGACTCCGTTACTAACGATTTAAGAAAAAACGCATAAAACATCATTTTTTGAACTTAAATGTAAAACTCTGCGATCTTTTTTTTGTCAGAAGTCTTATATAACTAGTTTTCGTTCCTTTTCGCAAAAAAATGGCTCGATCCAAGACAAAAAATAAAATAAATGTTGTCGAAAGGTTCAATCTGTGAGAGTGCTGCTTTCAAGGGACTAGACACTAGATGGCTCCAAAATCGGCAAACACAGTTTGTCTTCAAACAAAGACTTAATTTAATTGTCAATAAGAGCTAGTGTGAGATCGATAATTATATATTATACTTTAAATGATTAAAATAATAGTTTGTCGCTGTCTAAGCTAAGTTGACCCGTTTAAAATAGCATAATAATTTCCCAGTTTATAGTGTGTATATTTAACATTTAAAAGTCACGTGAATTGTACGGGCACGTATACCAACATTATATTTAAATTAATGAGCATTTCCCAGTACATTTTCAAATACGTAATAAGATATATAATTATATACATTGTTTTTTTACAATTTTCTTTTTTTCTTGCAGTTATATCATTTGGCGTACAGTCCCTTTAATTGCATAACCAATCTCAAATAACAACAGCAGCTGGGGCAACGGCAACAACAGTCACGTTGGTAGCAACTTGGGCTCCCTGTGTCGCTCCTTGAATTCCTGCCTGCGTGGCGGCTTGAGTTCCAATTTGCGTGGCGGCTTGAGTTCCTGCCTGCGTGGCCACTTGAGTTGCAATTTGTGTACCTATCATACTTGCGGCCTGGACGGCCGCGGTCGCACCAATCTGAGAGCCTACAACGGCAGCTATGCTAACACCCATGACTGTGCCGGCCATGGAAACCGCAATCACACTTCCGGCAGTGACGGCCTTTGTCGCTTGGGCATCCGCGGCCTTTTTTTCTTCCTCTTCCGCCGTATCGTCAATTGAGCGGTCTGAAGAGACAGGAAGTATTTTTACAATGATAAAAACGTTAAAATTCATTTAGTCTTGTTCATCAATATGTTGATTGTTGATGGTAATATACGAGTATTTCGTCGTCTCCGTTGCCTAGTGGTTAAGCGTCCGCACGGAGCGGTAGGTCGTGGGTTCGATCCCTGGCCGCGTCAAACCAAAAGACGTTAAAAGCTGGTACAAGTAGCTCCCTTGTCTGGCGCTTGGCATTTAAAGGGTAGTGCTTGGAAAAGTGGTATACTCAGTACTGGTTTAACCCAGGAAGGTTGTATCCCGTGTATCGGTGCCTTGACACCGAGCACGTAAAAAAATCAAGGGGTCTCTTTGAAAAAGAGCTAGGGTATCGCCCCCAGACTTCCTTGTATCCCACCACTGTCTCTTCAGCGTGCTGTCCCTTCAGCAAAAACAAAGTACCCCGTTGGAAATAAGTACTTGCACTTTCACGGATTATCATTGACCCAAGGTCTAAAGAAATGCATACATACATACAATAATAAGGATATGCTTTATAACTTTGAAGTTTATTATAGGATGAACATTTCCCATACACTTTGCTTAAAGATACATTTTTACTCCAAAATAAGCAGTACCGTATGTTGTACAATTGTTTTCATTCATCAGAAAGGATGAATACATATCGAAAACAATGGGTCTTATGAAGAATACCGTGTTTAAATTGAAAGGTGAAGAAAACACGGTATTTCTACCTTATGAGTCGATAGTTGATCACTGTAAATATGTCCATGTATATCTATTAAATTCAATCTTGTTATAAGCAATCAATATTTTCCTTAAATGCAGTGTTTAGTACATTGTGCGTAGTTAGAGGTTTATCACTCAAAATTTATGTTTGTTATACATGTGAATGTACAGTCAAACCCCGTTCGCTCGAACTCCCAGGGACCGGCAAAAATACCTCGAGCCTCAGAAAATTCGAGTCAAGCGGGAACGTTTACCTTCAGTTTAAAAAAATCGGTCCTTTACATCGAGTTTGAGCCAATGAGGAGTTCGAGCCATGCGAGTTCGAACCAACGGGTTTTGACTGTATTAATATTAAATATGGGTATCACTTTAAAAAGTTATAGCAGTTCTGCCGGTTCTTGCATCTTCAGCTCAGGCCTGGTCCCAATATCACGAAAATACTTAAGTCAATTCTTAAACTCAATCTCAACTAGTTGCACTCTCACAGATTGAACGTTTTAACAACCTTTTTATATTTTTTGTCTTGGAACGAGCCATTTTTTGCAAAAATCCATAGAAACCTGTTATATAAGACTGCTGACAAAAAATCAGATCGCAGATTTTTATATTTAAGTACCAAAAGCGATGTTTTATGCAGTTTTCTTAAACCGTTACCTGAGCCATAAAACATTCCTTTTATCGACTAAGTTTTTGTGTCCACTTAACCAAGCTTTGAACTAGTTTGTTAGAGAATTCTGACAAAGATTTAGTAAGATCGGTTTAAATGTGAACCAAACCAATTGATCTTTCTGCGAAAACGTTTGAAATGACGTTTGGCACGACTAAAGGCGGGAATATATGTTACGACAAAGCACAACACCGTCATTTGGGACAATCAGAAAATTGAATCGTCGTATGACGTTACATTTATTATAGCATTTTTGTCAGACTGACGGGCATGTACCCTTGTCAATGAGCACTTTCAACGTCATTTCAAACGTTTCTAGAAAAGTCAATTGTTAACGATGGACAAACAACAAAAATCCAACAATCCTCAACAATTCTCCTCAGATGAGCTAAGAATTATTTCCTTGTCAAGAACCACTGGTATATGTGCGATTGTGAAATTTGTTTGCGTTTAGGTCATCAGCGTATATCTCTGGTTACCAGGGCAACGATAGTAAAACTTTTGAAGATTTTATTGTTTCCAAAAAAATCAACACAACATTAGTTTTGGGCACTTAAACAAGAGGACTCAGATAACTGATATAGGGTCATCATGGACGTCATACTTTCATTGATTGTGTTTTTATGCGGCGACGCTGATATGCGGCGTTACAGTGCATTCGCAGTTTGGTGTGAACAACTTTGACTTGATCGACTTCGAAATAAAGATTGATAAATAGGTGTGAAATACCAAATCGAGACTTTCATTTTTACTTCGAAATAGCGATCTTTTCACAATAGCGATTTCGGATTATAGATAAAAAAAATAGTTAAACAAAGAAGGAATAAAATCGGGACCGAAGAATAATTTCGAAATAGCGATTATTTCGGATAAACGGTGTTCGGAATAGCGGTGCTCAACTGTATATTTTTGCTCTAGAATAGGTTTTCTTTGAAAAAATTGTCAAAATCCTTTAATAACATATTCTATGAGAAAACTCATTTTAAAAGAGTATAAAAACTTTTAAAGATTTTGAATAATACTATGCTTTTATGTGATAAAATGAGCTGAGATTGAGTTTGAGATTTGACTTAATTATTTTCGTGATATTTGGGCCTGGTTCATTTGGGAACAGTATATACGGTAATTTGTACTTTACGACCAGTTCCGTTTCCTGTTGAAATTACTATTTGAAAACATTGATAAACATAAAAATTATATGAACCTGTTGTCGAGGCGGCTGTTGTTGTTTGTGTTGTTGTATTTGAATCCGTAGAATCTGTTGTTGTTATTGTTGGAGCTTGGGTCGTTTTTTTTGGCAGCGTGTCTGGCGCTGTTGTTGATGTTGCATTTGAAGCGTTCGTCGTTGGCGCTGTCATCGGTGTTATTGTTGTTGCATTTGTAGCGTTCGTCATTGGCGCTGTCATCGGTGTTGTTGATGTTGCATTTGAAGCGTTCGTCGTTGGCGCTGCCATCGGTGTTATTGTTGTTGCATTTGTAGCGTTCGTCGTTGACGCTGTTATTGATGTTATTGTTGTTGCATTTATTGTTGTCGTTGGCGCTGTCACCGGTGTTATTGTTGTTGCATTTGTAGCGTTCGTCGTTGACGCTGTTATTGATGTTATTGTTGTTGCATTTATTGTTGTCGTTGGCGCTGTCATCGGTGTTATTGTTGTTGCATTTGAAGCGTTCGTCGTTGACGCTGTTATTGATTTTATTGTTGTTGCATTTATAGTTGTCGTTGGTGCTGTCATCGGTGTTATTGTTGTTGCATTTGTAGCGTTCGTCATTGGCGCTGTTATTGGTGTTATTGTTGTTGCATTTATAGTTGTCGTTGGCGCTGTTATCGGTGTTATTGTTGTTACATTTGTAGTGTTCGTCGTTGGCGCTGTTATTGTTGTTGCATTTATAGTTGTCGTTGGCGCTGTCACCGGTGTTATTGTTGTTGCATTTGTAGTGTTCGTCATTGGCGCTGTTATTGGTGTTATTGTTGTTGCATTTATAGTTGTCGTTGGCGCTGCTATTGGTGTTATTGTTGTTGCCTTTGTAGCGTTCGTCGTTGGCGCTGTTATTGTTGTTGCATTTATAGTTGTCGTTGGCGCTGTCACCGGTGTTATTGTTTTTGCATTTATGGTTGTCGTTGGCGCTGTTATGGGTGTTATTGTTGTTGCATTTGTAGCGTTCGTCGTTGGCGCTGTCATCGGTGTTATTGTTGTTGCATTTGCAGTTGTCGTTGGCGCTGTCATCGGCGTTATTGTTGTTACATTTGTAGCGTTCGTCGTTGGCGCTGTTATTGTTGTTGCATTTATACTTGTCGTTGGCATTGTCATCGGTGTTACGGTTGTTGCATTGGTAGCGTTCGCCATTGGCGCTGTCATCGGTGTAATTGTTGTTGCATTTGTAGTTGTCGTTGGCGCTGTCATCGGTGTAATTGTTGTTGCATTTGTAGTTGTCGTTGGCGCTGTCATTGGTGTAATTGTTGTTGCATTTGCAGTTGTCATAGGTGCTGTCATCGGTGTTATTGTTGTTGCATTTGCCGTCGTCATAGGCGCTGTCATCGGTGTTATTGTTGTTGCATTTTCCGTCGTCATTGGCGCTGTCATCGGTGATATTGTTGTTGCATTTGCAGTCGTCATTGGCGCTGTAATCGGTGATATTGTTGTTCCATTTGCAGTCGTCATAGGCGCTGTCATCGGTGTTATTGTTGTTGCATTTTCCGTCGTCATAGGCGCTGTCATCGGTGTTATTGTTGTTGCATTTGCAGTCGTCATAGGCGCTGTCATCGGTGTTATTGTTGTTGCATTGTCCGTCGTCATTGGCGCTGTCATCGGTGATATTGTTGTTGCATTTGCAGTCGTCATTGGCGCTGTAATCGGTGATATTGTTGTTCCATTTGCAGTCGTCATAGGCGCTGTCATTGGTGTTATTGTTGTTCCATTTGCAGATGTCATTGGCGCTGTCATCGGTGTTATTGTTGTTGAATTTATAGTTGTCATAGGCGCTGTCATCGGTGTTATTGTTGTTGAATTTATAGTCGTCATAGGCGCTGTCATCGGTGTAATTGTTGTTGAATTTATAGTCGTCATTGGCGCTGTCATCGGTGTATTTGTTGTTCCATTTGCAGTCGTCATTGGCTCTGTCATCGGTGT